>NC_000072.6:112409539-112709539 GCF_000001635.26 Mus musculus
GAAGGAATTCCCCACAGGAATTCAAATGTTCTTTTCAGCCAGAATATTGACTTAGTCTGTTTGCTGCTGCTATGACTGCTGTCCGAGACTGCATAATTTATGAGGAAAGAAGTTTAAATGATTACACGTGGTTACACATTATCGGGCAGCTGCATCTGGCAAGGCACTAGTACCTGTTTTCATAACAGGAAGCAGGAAGGAAAGAGAAAGCATTCCTATAGGGAGAAATGAACCTTTGCCAGGTCTAATCTTTAGGACTCAGCCTCCATGAGCTTCTCCTCCACACCCCTGCCCCCAGTCTCTCACTAGGCTCCCACCACTCCTCCATGGAGGACTCACAATTCCATCTTATGAACTCTTGATAGCAGCTTCAGACCACAACATTATTGGATGAGAGGGTATAAGCATTACCAAGTCAAAGCACTAACGGATGTTTATCACTCATGCAATGCACCTATGGATAAAGGTGGGCTGTCATTTCTCACCCTATGCAACTCCGAGAAATGGGATAGAGAGATGGTCATGTGTCACAGTCTCATGGTCATTGTATTCAAAGTTTCACATGCTCCCCTCAGAGTACCAACTCTCTTGAGCTGGGCTCCCCAGCAGCAGATACTTGAAGAAAATACAACTGTGAGGGCTTTTGATGACAAGTAGAAGCAGCGAGAATACAAAGCAAGAATAGCACAAACCCACCCTCATACACAGTCATCCCTCTGTGCCTCTGTCGGCTCCAGCCAGGTTCACATCTCTGTTGACAATAAAGACACCCAACTCTCCAGGATCAACAAGCTGGGATGCTCACACATGCCCTCTTCAGGAACAGGGCTTTGCCAGGGCTGTTCTTCACACCAATGCTGGGCAAAGATAAGACACCTAAAATCTTTTCTTGTTTTTTTGTTTTATTGTTTGTTTGTTTGCTTTGTTTTGTATTTTTATGCAAAATGTTGATCTTGAACCCAACATTGCTCAGACAGAGTCAGACACCACCCAATCTTTCCCTGACTCACTGAGGTCATTATTTCTAAGGTGTGGTCTCTGGGGCTTTGGGGACACAGCTGCTCTTTCAACACAGAGGGCGTAAATATAAACCATGAGCACAATTTTCCCACACTGGTGAAAAATGAACCCTGAAATTTGATGTTTTCAGTGAAGCCATCTTTTCAGCCTTTAGCTGGAAAATGAGGTCCTGCAATGTTCTGAGTTTATAATTTCCTTCCCCTAGTTGAAGTGTTGGCAATACACAGGATCAGAGTTCAAAAATCTCTTGAAAATCATCACATTTCTAGTTATTTTTCTGATTAAAATTACTGTTTCAAACTGTTTCCATGACCTACATGGGTCCTTCATTCCGTCTATGAGTTTTATCAGCCTCACATACAAAACCAATTGTACTTTATTAAGGAAAGGGAGGAAGGCCCAGTGGAGGATGGAGGGAGGGAGGGAGGAAGGAGAGGAAGGTCCCATCTCCCGATGCTGCTGCACAGAGGAATCACAATTGCACCTTAGGAACTCTTGGGAGCATGTTCAGACCACAGCATTATTGGGGGATGGAGTGTAAGCATTACCAAACCTAAACACTAACAAATGTTTATCACTCATGCAATGCACCTAACAGATAAAGGTGGTCTGTCATTTCCCAAGATAATTATAGACTATCTTTTAAAAGTTTTTGCATTGCAAATGAGTCCAAGTTGTTGGATGGAACAAAATGTTCTCACAAAATGAAAGACCAGGAGCACTTGAGGTGCTTCCACATTTGGTGATGACTTATGTTTAATCCCTGTGACATACATTATGCAAAGGAGAGGACTGACTCCTGTGACTTGTCATCTGGCCCCAGATGTACGCACGTGCACACACACACACACACACACACACACACACACACACACACCAAATTAATTAATGCAATCAAAGAAAATAGCAGTCTAGCCTAATAAAAGACAAGTAACAGATAACCCGGTCTGATCCGGAGCTCAAGTCCCTTCCGGCCCACTGCAGCACCAGGGTCCCTGGCCCGGGGAGTCTCCGGACACCCGCAAGGACCCACACAGGATCTGCCACGGGATCCTAAGACCTCTGGTGAGTGGAACACAGCGCCTGCTCCAATCCAATCGTGCAGGACCTGAGACTGCATTAATTAAGGAAGCAGATAACCTGGCCTGATCCGGGGCTCAAATCCCTTCCGGCCCACTGCAGCACCGGGGTCCCTGGCCCGGGGAGTCTCTGGACACCCGCAAGGACCCACACAGGACCCAACATGGGATCCTAAGACCTCTGGTGAGTGGAACACAACTTCTGCCAGGAGGCAGATTCAAACACCAGATATCTGGGCACCTTCCCTGCAAGAGGAGAGCTTGCCTGCAGAGAGTACTCTGACCACTGAAACTAAGGATAGAGCTAGTCTCCCAGGTCTGCTGATAGAGGCTAATATAATCACCTGAGGAACAAGCTCTAACCAGACAACTATAACAACTAGCTCCAGAGAATACCAGATGGCGAAGGCAAACGTAAGAATCCTACTAACAGAAATCAAGACCACTCACCATCATCAGAACGCAGCACTCCCACCCCACCTAGTCCTGGGCACCCCAACACAACCGAAAAGCTAGACCCGGATTTAAAAGCATATCTCATGATGATGGTAGAGGACATCAAGAAGGACATTAATAACTCACTTAAAGAAATACAGGAAAACACTGCTAAAGAGTTACAAGTCCTTAAAGAAAAACAGGAAAACACAATCAGGCAGGTAGAAGTCCTTATAGAAAAACAGGAAAACACATCCAAACAGGTGATGGACATGAACAAAACCATACTAGACCTAAAAAGGGAAGTAGACACAATAAAGAAAACGCAAAGTGAGGCAATGCTGGAGATAGAAACCCTAGAAAAGAAATCTGGAACCATAGACGTGAGCATCAGCAACAGAATACAAGAGATGGAAGAGAGAATCTCAGGTGCAGAAGATTCGATAGAGAACATCGGCACAACAATCAAAGATAATACAAAACGCAAAAAGATCCTAACTCAAAATATCCAGGAAATCCAGGACACAATGAGAAGACTAAACCTACGGATAATAGGAGTTGATGAGAATGAAGATTTTCAACTTAAAGGGCTGGCAAATATCTTCAACAAAATTATAGAAGAAAACTTCCCAAACCTAAAGAATGGCATGCCCATGAACATACAAGAAGCCTACAGAACTCCAAATAGACTGAATCAGAAAAGAAATTCCTCCCAACACATAATAATCAGAACAACAAATGCACTAAATAAAGATAGAATATTAAAAGCAGTAAGGGAGAAAGGTCAAGTAACATATAAAGGCAGGCCTATCAGAATTACACCAAACTTTTCACCAGAGACTATGAAAGCCAGAAGAGCCTGGACAGATGTTATACAGACACTAAGAGAACGCAAATGCCAGCCCAGTCTACTATACCTGGCCAAACTCTCAATTACCATAGATGGAGAAACCAAAGTATTCCATGACAAAACCAAATTCACACATTATCTCTCCACGAATCCAGCCCTTCAAAGGATAATAACAGAAAAAAAACCAATACAAGAATGGAAATCACGCCCTAGAAAAAGCAAGAAAGTAATCCCTCAACAAACCAAAAAGAAGACAGCCACAAGAACAGAATGCCAACCCTAACAACAAAAATAAAAAGAAGCAACAATTAGTTTTCCTTAATATCTCTTAATATCAATGGACTCAATTCCACAATAAAAAGACATAGACTAACAGACTGGCTACACAAACAGGACCCAACATTCTGCTGCTTACAGGAAACCCATCTCAGGGAAAAAGACAGACACTACCTCAGAGTGAAAGGCTGGAAAACAATTTTCCAAGCAAATGGTCTGAAGAAACAAGCTGGAGTAGCCATTCTAATATCGGATAAAATCGACTTCCAACCCAAAGTTATCAAAAAAGACAAGGAGGGACACTTCATACTAATCAAAGGTAAAATCCTCCAAGAGGAACTCTCAATTCTGAATATCTACGCTCCAAATGCAAGGGCAGCCACATTCATTAAAGACACTTTAGTAAAGCTCAAAGCACACATTGCACCTCACACAATAATAGTGGGAGACTTCAACACACCACTTTCATCAATGGACAGATTGTGGAAACAGAAACTAAACAGGGACACAGTGAAATTAACAGAAGTTATGAAACAAATGGATCTGACAGATATCTACAGAACATTTTATCCTAAAACAAAAGGATATACCTTCTTCTCAGCACCTCACGGGACCTTCTCCAAAATTGACCATATAATTGGTCACAAAACAGGCCTCAACAGATACAAAAATTTTCAAATTGTCCCATGAATCCTATCAGACCTCCATGGCCGAAGGCTGATCTTCAATAACAACATAAATAAGGGAAAGCCAACATTCACGTGGAAACTGAACAACACTCTTCTCAATGATACCTTGGTCAGGGAAGGAATAAAGAAAGAAATTAAAGACTTTTTAGAGTTTAATGAAAATGAAGCCACAACGTACCCAAACCTTTGGGACATAATGAAAGCATTTCTAAGAGGGAAACTCATAGCTCTGAGTGCCTCCATAAAGAAACTGGAGAGAGCACACACTAGCAGCTAGACAACACACCTAAAAGCTCTAGAAAAAAAGGAAGAAAATTCACCCAAGAGGAGTAGACGGCAGGAAATAATCAAACTCAGGGGTGAAATCAACCAAGTAGAAACAAGAAGAACTATTCAAAGAATTAACCAAACGAGGAGTTGGTTCTTTGAGAAAATCAACAAGATAGATAAACCCTTAGCTAGACTCACTAGAGGGCACAGGAACAACATCCTAATTAACAAAATCAGAAATGAAAAGGGAGACATAACAACAGATCCTGAAGAAATCCAAAACACCATCAGATCCTTCTACAAAAGGCTATACTCAACAAAACTGGAAAACCTGGACGAAATGGACAAATTTCTGGACAGATACCAGGTACCAAAGTTGAATCAGGATCAAGTTGACCATCTAAACAGTCCCATATCACCTAAAGAAATAGAAGCAGTTATTAATAGTCTCCCAGCCAAAAAAAGCCCAGGACCAGATGGGTTTAGTACAGAGTTCTATCAGACCTTCAAAGAAGATCTAATTCCAGTTCTGCACAAACTATTCCACAAAATAGAAGTAGAGGGAACTCTACCCAACTCATTCTATGAAGTCACAATTACTCTGATACCTAAACCACAGAAAGATCCAACAAAGATAGAGAACTTCAGACCAATTTCCCTTATGAATATCGATACAAAAATACTCAATAAAATTCTCACTAACCGAATCCAAGAACACATTAAAGCCATCATCCATCCTGACCAAGTAGGTTTTATTCCAGGGATGCAGGGATGGTTTAATATACAAAAATCCATCAATGTAATCCATTATATAAACAAACTCAAAGACAAAAACCACATGATCATCTTGTTAGATTCGGAAAAAGCATTCGACAAGATCCAACACCCATTCATAATAAAAATCTTGGAAAGATCAGGAATTCAAGGCCCATACCTAAACATGATAAAAACAATCTACAGCAAACCAGTAGTCAACATCAAAGTAAATGGTGAGAAGCTTGAAGCAATCCCACTAAAATCAGGGACTAGACAAGGCTGCCCACTTTCTCCCTACCTCTTCAACATAGTACTTGAAGTCCTAGCCAGAGCAATTTGACAACAAAAGGAGATAAAGGGGATACAAATTGGAAAAGATGAAGTCAAAATATCACTTTTTGCAGATGATATGATAGTATATATAAGTGACCCTAAAAATTCCACCAGAGAACTCCTAAACCTGATAAATAGCTTCGGTGAAGTAGCCGGATATAAAATTAACTCAAACAAGTCAATGGCCTTTCTCTACACAAAGAATAAACAGGCTGAGAAAGAAATTAGGGAAACAACACCCTTCTCAATAGTCACAAATAATATAAAATATCTTGGCGTGACTTTAACAAAGGAAGTAAAAGATCTGTATGATAAAAACTTCAAGTCTCTGAAGAAAGAAATTAAAGAAGATCTCAGAAGATGGAAAGATCTCCCATGCTCATGGATTGGCAGGATCAACATTGTAAAAATGGCTATCTTGCCAAAAAGCAATCTACAGATTCAATGCAATCCCCATCAAAATTCCAACTCAATTCTTCAACGAATTAGAAAGAGCAATCTGCAGATTCATCTGGAATAACAAAAACCCTAGGATAGCAAAAAGTCTTCTCAAGGATAAAAGTACTTCTGGTGGAATCACCATGCCTGACCTAAAGCTTTACTACAGAGCAATTGTGATAAAAACTGCATGGTACTGGTATAGTGACAGACAAGTAGACCAATGGAATAGAATTGAAGACCCAGAAATCAATCCACACATCTATGGTCACTTCATCTTCGACAAGGGAGCTAAAACCATCCAGTGGAAGAAAGACAGCATTTTCAACAAATGGTGCTGGCACAACTGGTTGTTATCATGTAGAAGAATGCAAATCCGTCCATTCCTATCTCCTTGTACTAAGGTCAAATCTAAGTGGATCAAGGAACTTCACATACAACCAGAGACACTGAAACTTATAGAGGAGAAAGTGGGGAAAAGCCTCGAAGATATGGGCACAGGGGAAAGATTCCTGAATAGAACAGCAATGGCTTGTGCTGTAAGATCGAGGATTGACAAATGGAACCTCATGAAACTGCAAAGCTTCTGCAAGGCAAAAGACACCGTCAATAAGACAAAAAGGCCACCAACAGATTGGGAAAGGATCTTTACCTATCTTAAATCAGATAGGGGACTAATATCCAATATATATAAAGAACTCCAGAGGGTGGACTCCAGAAAATCAAATAACCCCCTTAAAAGATGGGGCTCAGAGCTAAACAAAGAATTCTCACCTGAGGAATACCGAATGGCTGAGAAGCACCTGAAAAAATGTTCAACATCCTTAATCATCAGAGAAATGCAAATCAACACAACCCTCAGATTCCATCTCACACCAGTCAGAATGGCTAAGATCAAAAATTCAGGTGACAGCAGATGCTGGCGAGGATGTGGAGAAAGAGGAACACTCCTCCATTGTTGGTGGGATTGCAAGCTTATACAACCTCTCTGGAAATCAGTCTGGCGGTTCCTCAGAAAATTGGACATAGTACTACCGGGGGATCCTGTAATACCTCTCCTGGGCATATAATCAGAAGATGTCCCAACCGGTAAGAAGGACACATGCTCCACTATGTTCATAGCAGCCTTATTTATCATAGCCAGAAGCTGGAAAGAACCCAGATGCCCCTACCGTGATATAGCTGTCTCTTGTGAGACTAGGCCGGGGCCTAGCAAACACAGAAGTGGATGCTCACAGTCAGCTATTGGATGGATCACAGGGCCCCCAATGGAGGAGCTAGAGAAAGTATCCAAGGAGCTAAAGAGATCTGCAACCCTGTAGGTGCAACATTATGAACTAACCAGTACCCCGGAGCTCTTGACTCTAGCTGCATATGTATCAAAAGATGGCCTAGTCGGCCATCACTGGAAAGAGATGCCCATTGGACAGGCAAACTCTTTATGCCCCAGTACAGGGGAACGCCAGGGCCAAAAAATGGTAATGGGTGGGTAGGGGAGTGGGGGGGGGGTGTGGGGGACTTTTGGGATAGCATTGGAAATGTAATTGAGGAAAATACGTAATAAAAAAAAAGAAAAAAAAAGACAAGTAACAATTTTAGTTATCTGTTCTTTGTTGTATTTTTGAACTGTGAAAGCATCATATTACATCTACAGGACTCAAGGACCTGCCTGAAAGAGCCCCCAGAGGCCAAAAGTTGAACAACCCAAGAAATGAAACAAGTGATGATGATGATGATGACGACGACGACGACGACGACGACAAAGACGATGATAAATTAGAACCTAGAGAATAAAATAATTAACCACAAGCCCACACAGGCATAAAAATTCTGAATAAATGATAACTGAGGGATAAGGCCTCTCTTTATAAGAAACCCAATTAACCAAGTGTGGAAGAAATGAGGAAAACTGGGAACTGCTCCAGCAATGCTACAGAGATAACTGATGTGGGAGCCACTAAAATGACTAAACTCAGTGCTGGAAAGTTTAAGAGAGAAACAGTACTTATAAGAAGGCATTAGCCATAAAGTACAGTATAATTATGTCACAGTCCCAAAGAAGCAAAGTAACAAGGAGGGCCCAAAAGAGGGTGCTTGAATCTCACTCAGGAGGGGAAATAAAATAGACATCAAAGGTTGATGAAGGAAGAGAACTAGGTGGGATAGGAGGTGAGGAGAGGAATAAGGGTGGGGATCAGGTGTGGGGAAGGAGGCAGAAGAGGGCTCTGGGAGAGAATAGAAATCCATAGGGGTGCTTCTCTGGTATAGCCAGAAGCCTAGGATAGGGGACACTCCTGGGAATCTATGAGGGTGATTCTAGCTGAGACTCCTAGAAACTGAGGATATGGAGACTGAAGTGGCCACCTCCTGTAGCCAGGCAAGACTTCTAGTGCAGAGAGAGGGACACCCACCCACCCACAAAGCCTTTGACCCCAAATTTGTTCTACCCACAAGGTGTGCAGAGACAAAGATGGAACAGAGACTGAAGAAATGGCCAACCAATGACTGGCCCAACTTGAGACTCATCCCATGAGAGAAACAGCAGCTAATGGAAACAGATGCAGAGACCCTCAGCCAAACATCAGGCAGAGCTCTGGGAGTCATGTGCATGAGTGGGGGAGGGTAGGATTGAGCCAGCCAGAGGTGTCATGGACACAAGAAGACCCACAGAGTCAACCTGGGCCCATGAGAACTCACAGAGATTGAACCACCAACCAATGAGCAAGCAGGGGCTGGACCTAGGCCCCCTACACAAGTAGCAAATGTGTAGCTTGGTCTTCATGTGGGTCCCCTAACAATTGGAGCGGGGCTGTCTCTGACTCTGTTGCCTGCCTTTGGATCCCCTTCCCCTAGCTAGACTGCCTTGTCAGGCCTCAGTGGGAGATGGTGTGCTTAGTCCTGCTGCAAGGGTGGGTCAATCCTCACAGGGGACTTCCCTTTCTCTGAGAAGAAGGAGAGGAGGTGACTGGGGGTGGGGGGAAGGAGGGTAGGATTGGGAGGAGAGGAGGGAAGGGGGCTGTAATCAGGATATAAATTAAATAAATAAATAGGTTAAAAAATCAAATAAATGTCTAAACTAAAGTTTGGCATTGGAAAAAAAACCCTCTATTCTAAAATGATAAATTATACAGATCATTTAAGAGACAAGTATAGATATGATACTTGTTAATCAACCTCTAGTCATGGTGACAAAACACGAAAGATAAACAACTTGAGGGAAGGAAAAAGATGACTTCTACTCATGTTTCAGCCCCTGGATGACCTGTTGCTTTGGGGAGAGATGTGTAGAAGAGTCAAATGGTCACCACTTGACAGCCTGGATATGAAAGAGAGACACAGAGAGACAGAGAAAGACAGAGACAAAGACAAAGAGTCAGAGACAGAGAGAGTGAGACAGCAGTGGGAAGGAATGAGACAAGCCAGCACCCCCTCCCAAGGGCACACTTGTACCGATTCAACTCTCTCTCGGAAGACCTAAAGGTCCTACCACCTGCCCACAGCCCTAGAGACTGGGAAACAAGCCTTAACAGACTAAGACTCTGGAGAACATTCCAGATCCAAATAAAAGCACAGTAAGACACGCTGTGCACAACCCGTGGACGAGTGTGAGTGTATTTTTGGCAGGAGAGTGGATTTGGGTTGTCAAGTTCATTGACATGACAGCGCTCATCACAAAGGCAAACAAGCCGACAGTATCAGTGTGAGGCAGGCTCTCCCAGCTGCCTCAGGTGTGCCTGGACTCTCCCCCAGATACAGAGAATCGACATCCCAAAGATAGGCTGCCAGTTAGTTTCATCTGTGTTTATGAGTAGAACAGCTCCTTTTCTGTAAAGATCTGACAAAAACGAAAATTGCATGTTTTACATAAGTGCTGAGATAGAGAGAGTGACAGATTCTGAATAAGCCATCAGAAGCATTTATGAATAATGCCTTAAATAAGCCATTCTAGCTCCACACCCACGGGCCCCTCGAGTCTGTGGGAACAGGGAAAATCAAACGGCTTCTATCCGCAATGGTTCAACTGGCCGGAACTGAAAGGGAGTTCTGTGGCAGGCTCGGACTGTTCCATCTCTGCACTCCAGAGCCTTGATGTCTGCACAAGGACACTCTGAAACAAACTCCGTGATTATCCTGGTTTTATGAGGAATGAGGCTCAGCAAGGCAGCCTGCATATAAAGTGTTCAACAGAGTCTTAGCACACAGAGGACATATCAGACTGACAGTTAAATTGTCTGTCACCCTTTAACACTGCGTCACAGCTAGTAAAGGTCAGAGAGCTAGCTCTGCTACTGTGGAGATGCACAGCAACTTTCCAGAATACCATGGGAGCTATCCCCTGCCCTCATCCCCATTGTCCCTTCACTCACACGATCATTATTGTATAAATGACAACCCTGTCTCTATCTCCAATGGCACTTTATTATTTGTGTGTTCCTGGAAGTAGGCTGATGGCCAGCAAGCCTCAGCAATTCTCCTGTCTCCACTCCCTATATCACTGAATTTACAGACATACTCAGCCACACCCTGACTTTTATATGGAAGCTGAAGATTCGAACTCGGGTCCTCACTCATACTCTCTTACCCACTAAATATCTCCATCCCTGATACACATCTAGGTTCAGTGACAGACCGTGTCTAAAGGGAATAAGGTAGAAAAGTACAGAGCAGCATACCCGACGTCTTCCTATAGCCTCTGCTCAAAAATACCCACACATTCTAGTACACATTTTCTCCATACACAAAGGAAGAAGAGAGGAAGAGAGGGAGAGAGAGGGGGAGGGAGGAGGGAAGGAACGAAATGAGCAAACTAAAAATTAACACAGCTACAGTAAGATTTTTTTCCTATAAGAACCTTCCTGGAAACAGCCAGTATCAACATGTTAGTCTGTTTTAAAGATGCCAGACAGCAAAAGCAAAGCCATCAACATCTCTATTTGGCTGACGTGTAATTTATTTTTACCAACATTTTATCATCATGACATTGGATATAACTCTCACGATTTTTAATTTCCCTTGAAACAGTCTTGGGTAGGCACCCCCTTCCCCATGAGACATGACCCCCCACATCCAGTGCAGGACTCACACCCCCTATTGTATCAACCTGGTCCAAGATGCTTACATTAGCCACTGAATCCTGCGGTTATTCTTGTTAGAATCACGGGCAGTGCCATCCCAGTCTGTAATCGGTGCAAATAATTTGTATACTTCAGAACATTTGATGTTAATGATTTTTCACTTACATATTTCTTTACATTCTTGTAAATAGAGCACATTTTGTATAACATTTTAGTTCCAACAGATGTGTACTTTGACTTGTTTGTTTTTATTTTTTATTGTTTTAAAGATAGATTTTTAATTATGTGCATGAACGGAGAGGAAGTGTCCCACAGGAGTGCAGTACCTACAGAGGCCAAAAGAGGGTGTCAGATCCCCTGGAGCCAGAGTTGCAAACTCAGGTCCTCTGCAAGACCAGTAGATATCAACCATGACATCTTTCCAGCCCCTTATTTCTGGTTCTAACTGTTCTGTGAAATTGTGGTGGCCTCTTTTAGGTTATTAGATCTTTTATTCACACATGTGAGCCTCAAACAATTGGAAGGTTACTTTTGGAGCTTCCCCCCCCCCTCTGGTCTCAGGCATGATCTGAACTGTGATCTTGCCCCACAACATTGGCTCCCTTGTAAGGCGTCATGCTGGCACTTTGAATCTATCCCCAGAGCAGTATTCAGGGTAGAGGTGTTCCTCTGCCCACAGAGATGCAAAGAGGAATCAATTATGTGTAAAGTTATTCAGAAGGAAGCCACAGCTGGCCCTCAGGGCTGTGATTACCCATCTGGCAGACTCACCCAAGCAAAGAGTACCCCCAGTGGCCCACCCCTGTCTCCCCTTATTCACATTCAACCCCCTGTGGTCAGGTGTCACTTCATGTGGGATTTTGATCTTTCAGAGTATGATTCAGATACACAGAGAAAAGCCAAAGGGGCTTTGACAAAGTCAAATACACTGTCATCACCCAGTATAGGAGCCCACATCCTCGTTCACAGCCATGACTCACGCCCCAGACAGAGTTTTAATGAGGTTGGTTATCTGATATCCTAAATCACTGCAGATAATGAATAATATCAAATGTGGAAAGGGCAGGAAGTCGGAAGGCAGCTGATGGAAAAGCAAAATAGCAGTTGACAGACAGGAGAGAAATGGGGCGGAGAAGCTGTCTAAAGCATCTATGAGAGTCAAATGGCAGCCAGTTTGTGGTAGTGGATGTCCTTAGCTTTAAAATCAGCAGTTAGGAAGCAGAAGCAGTTAGACCTTTGAGTTTAAGGCCAGCCTGATCTATAGAGCCAGGAAAGCAAGGACTACATAGAGTCAGGGAGAGGGGGTTCAAATGACACAGCAAGTTGGGGCAGTAGTAGCTCAAGAAGATTCTAGAAGGAGCAGGGTGGAACAGATGCCCAAAAAAGTGAAGGCCAGGACTGGACCCACAACTTTTCTTCATTAAGCTTAAGAATCCTGGACTTCAACTACTCAAGGCTGAAAAGAATGGCCTAAGTCCTTGCCCAGCATATGTAGGAGTGCAATCCCTCCTCCACCTCATGAGTACATGGAGTTCTAGGAGCAAAGGGGCTGGAGCATCTCCAGAACACATGGCTCTACAGGTGACATTCAGGTCAGATGACCTAGTGTCAGAGAGCTTCCATGGGAGCAGAATGGGAGCAGAATATGGCCAAGGCTGAGGCAGCCAGTGACTCCTGTTCCTCAACCAGTCCTGTGCCCACTGTGCCTTAATAATCCAGGAACAGTCAGCCCACCCAGCCACACACCAATGCTCACAATCCTCCCACCGCCTCACTGGCAACCTTTGTAATTAAATGTTTTCAATGCGAGCAAGTGTAGGAACTTATTGCTTAGTGGGAAGAGAGATTATTGAGAAAGGGGGTGGGGGGGCATGTAGGTCTGCAGAAAAGCAAGATGATGCTCTGCTGCCTTTGTTAGGGGTTTATTGCTGTGAAAACACACTATGACCAAGGCAAGTCTTACAAAAACAAATATTTCATTGGGGCTGGCTTACAGTTTTAGGTGCTCAGTCCATTATCGTTATGGTGGCCTTTCCTGAGGAGACATGAAGAAATGTCTAATCACTTCGGATAAATGGCAAATGGCAGATGAAATACACAATTCTTCTCAGTTACAGCTCAGTGAATCAGTGGGTTGTTGGGGGTGGGGTTTGCTTAGAAGAATATGGATTAGGAGCTACTCACAAGAGCATGGGAGCCTCAAAAGGCATCAGTAGTGTGGGGAAATCCTAATGACTCCTGGAAGCTGTGTCCCTGGAGTTCCCAGGCCAACTTGCAGGCAGCTCTGCCCAAGAGTCTTCTACCCCCCACCCCCACCCCCAGGAATCCCTTATGCCTTTGTAACCTTGGAGAGGGGCCTTACAGCTTTTGTGAGTTCTTCGGTCTCATAGGGTAAGCTTCAGTAGGTTGCTGAGTCTCGGGAGCCTGCCTCTTCCCTCTGAGAGGGAGCATTTCCGTTGAGAAGAAATCACTGTAAGACCAAATGAGAGCAGTTAATATTGGTTCGTGTTCACAGAGGGCCATGCTTGTTTGGACCTGTGATGCTCTAGTGTATCTCGGCAGGAGTATGTCACCAGGGGAATCGTCATGGCATCTGGGAAGCAAAAGGAGAGGAAAGAGTGGTGTCCTCTTCATGAGCTGACCCCCCCCCCCCAATAACTAAGAACTCTTAAGTTATCACCCTAGTAGTACTACAGGGTGACCACAGCTGCCACTTATGGACCCTTTAGGGATCCTTGACCAAACAGCAGGCTATGGAAGGCCAGGGCTGGAGATTTGGCTATGTCAGTTGACCTCCAGAAGCAGGTGGAAAGCGCCTCTTCTTAATAATGAATCATCTTCATTTTGAGATATCCTCTCAGGAGATACAGGGAAAGGATCCAATGAGGTCATGAGAATCCATGTAAGAAAAACTGGATTGCTGTTGTTAAGTGAAATTACCCTAGAAAACTGTGAAGGGTAGAAGGGAGAAGTAATAGAGAAGAGATGACCTGAAGTTGAAGAATCTCAAATGACATCTCCTGATGCATCATAAAGGACCAGGAGAGGGAAGTTGGGGCTTGCACAGGGGTGCCCACTGCCCAATCACAGTGCAAGGCAGGGATACGACTATTCTCCTTCTCCTTCCCCATCTTCACAAGAGGAAGTCAACGATGTTCACAAACTGCCACGTGTGGGTGAGATCTTCGTTCAGAGAGAAATTCAAGCTTCATTTCTGCACTGTCTCAGTTCCCTGACTATGACAAAATACTCTTGGCAAAAAAACAACTTCAGGGAGAAAGGGTTTATTCTGGCCCACCATCTGAGCCACAGTTCATCGTGGTGGAGAAATGACAATGGCAGGAGCCTGGGAGGGCTGAGCACATCACATAGCAGTCAAAAAGCAGGGAATGAACAGCCCACCCTGCTCTTTGCTCCCTCTCTCCATTCACACAGGCCAGGATCCCAGCCAAGGAATAATTTCACCCAGTGTGGGTGAGTCTTCCCACCTCGACTAACACAATCAAGATCAACTCTCACAGGTACGCCCAGAAGCCTGTCTCCCAGATGACTCTAAATTCTGTCAGATTGAGTAACACTAACCACACATCCAGCAAAAGCAAACCAGAGAAAGAAAGACGCTGGAGTGTGAAATGATAGCATTGCAAGGCAGACTTGGACAGTATGCCTAGCTGGCTTGTCTCCAATTTGGCATGTAGCATGTAAAAGAAAGATGGAGAAAACTTTGATCTGAGTTAAAGTAGAAACTCCAAGTTAAAAATAAGTTCAGGGCTGGAGAGATGGCTCAGCTGTTAAGACCACTGGCTGCTCTTTCAGAGGTCCTGAGTTCAATTCCCAGCAGCCACATGGTGACTCACAACCATCTGTAATGTGATGTGATGCCCTCTTCTGGTGTGTCTGAAGACAGCTACAGTGTACTCATATACACAAAGTAAATTTTAAAATCTTTTTAAAAAAATAATAAGCTCAGGGAAGAACCTCTCTTGGGAAAACATGGGAACATTGCATGGGGGTGCTTAAACTTCCTCAGGGCAAGGCAATGGCACTCCAAGACAATATTGTCTTCATGACAAAAGCAGGGTACACCTTCTTATATTTGGGCATGAAGCCAATGGCAAAGAATATGATATCTAGATTTGATATCTAGAAATCTAGATGGCATCTAGAAAAATCTCCAGATTATACCGAGACATAGTGGATAAGGCAACACATAAGAGCCCAATCTGGATGGTCTCCCAGCCATCCTCCACTCCCCAGGCATCCAACCAACATGGCTCCTCTTCAGTTCAGCAAACACTGACTTCCGGGAAGCTCTCCACACTGGACTCTTGCCTGCTCCCTGGACAGACACATATGGTTTGAAGAACATAAATGAAAGCCAATTCTAAATGAATATTATACCATTGAGGAAAACAAAAAATTTAATAGTGCTAGCTATGAAAATTGAATCTTACCTCTCAGACCCTGGGGGGGGGGGGGAGTGACTGGATGGCTTCTATAAGGAGGCTGGATGGAAGTAGGGCTTCTGAAACAGAAAGGTAAAAAGGCTTTAGGATAATCAGTATGCGATCCAGATCAACACTGGATAGCTATCAGCGTTGCTGGTATTATTGCATTTCTGCTTTCTCTTCTGTGAATACATACCATTGCATCTGTTCTCCCTGTACTAAATTCAGAAGTGAAGTTGGACTGTAGACTTGAAAAGCTTGCCCAGCCTGCTGGCCTCTAACTTGGGAGCTACAGTTGGAGGGAACTCTGGGCTTTTGTTCTCAGGGTCTCCCATGGTTCCAAGGACAGCTATAGAGATGGTGTGGGATGGCACACTCAAGGTTAGGACTCATAGAGAATATAAAGGAGGAGGGTGACAATGAATGTACCTAATGTATGTGTGACGTCACTGCTAAAAATGGTCTTAAAGAACTGACAATGGCTCAGCAAACAAAAGTGACTGACCACACACACACACACACACACACACACACTGCACACTGCACACGCACACACACACACACTGCACATGCACATGTCATGTGGATTCTCTCCCTTGAGCCTTCTCACACACCAAAGATGATAGCGCTACAATTATTATTCCCACTTTGCACACGAGAAAACTGAGGAATGTTCTCAGGTCATGTTGTTAATAGGTTTCACGCCAAAAACCTGAATCCAGAAGTTTGACTCCACATTCAGCCATTAGCCTCAAAAATTCATTATGACAAAGAACAATATTATCATCATAGCCACACAGTAATTTCACAATCCCCACAATAACAAACTATAATCTGAAATTGTAAGAAAAGCAAACAAATAAACAAACCATTTTCCCCCAAAGTTTCTTTTTGTTAGGCTATTTGGCCACATGGCCTCAGAACAAGGAATGAAACTATAGCAGATCATTAATATCCTCACCCATATTTGTTCTTGCCTCAGTCTGTTGGGCAAGGTGGTTTATCTCCATCTCGCTGACAAGGCAACTGGGGACCGAGGAGTTACTAAGCCTAAGAGGCAAAACCAAAATATGACCCTCTCAACAGATGCACTTCTGAAAGTATGTACCAAGTTCAGAAAAGATTGTAGAGCAGTTACTTATCAGCCTTTCGATTCAGCTCAGAGTGGCAATTTTTAGTTGGGATGAGTTATGAAGACTTGAAATCCAACCACAGAGATAAAGTAGGTGATGCTGATTTCTTTCTGCTTATTTTTCTCCCCGTCTCATCCTCCCAAGGGCTGCAACGACAGCTGTGGGCTGCCATAACCACCTCACAGCATGATATTTTGTTGTGACAAGAAGCACTGCGAGAGCTGCAGACTCTCCAGATTCTTTCATCTCCTAGTAGAGATGAAATGGTAGAGATGATGTTTACAATATACATGTGATGAGTGAAAGGAAAGAAAGGGTGTGGATTAGGGGTGTAGCTCATGCTAGAGTTATGTTAGCAGGGCAGGTGCTTTCTCTCTCTCCACATCCTCTCCCTCCCCCTCCCCCTACCCTCCCCCTTCTCTCTCTCTCTCTCTCTCTCTCTCTCTCTCTCTCTCTCTCTCTCTCTCTCTCTCTCTCTCTCTCTCTCTCTCTCTCTCTCTCTCTCTCTCTCTCTCTCTCTCTCTCTCTTCCTGCAAAGGACTCTCCCTCCTTGCCATCAACAGACCTCTGCATTGGCCGGGAGGATGGCTTCTCCCCTTCAGCTTCTTATGACTGACATTATTAACAGAGAATGACAACTCTTCCTGATTGGTCCATATCTTAGACATAGACCATATCCTCAGTTCTAAGCACACCATGGCAACTATCTTATAAGTCTGAGATGGGCTCAGGGTCTAGAGGTAGAGGATGATGCATCAAACCATGACAGAATGCCATGTCCACCACAGTCTCCAAAAAAAGTCAAAGATCCAGCTCTAATGACTCCAAATGTTGAGAGAGACAGAGACAGACAGACAGACAGACAGACAGACAGAGAGGGAGACAGAGAGAGAGAGGGAGACAGAGACAGAGACAGAGACAGAGACAGAGACAGAGAGATTCCTAGATCCAGAGAAACAGGTTCAGTGAACTCATGAGCTTTCTTGCAGGTACCAGACTGTGGAGCTTGGCAGTACCAGAGGTAGGTTTTTAATGCCACAAGGCCATGCTTCTTCCCCGTGGTCCAGTCTTCCCAGGGGTTTGAGGTTTGAGATAGAACATTTATGGTTGAGCTCTGCCACTGCTGTGGTTCAAATAAGACAAGTTTAGTAAAGGCCTAAAACTCACTGCCACATCCCGTCCTGCTGGGATAAATGAGGTGATTCAGAAACAAAGAAAAATGCTTTCCAAGAAACAAATCTCACCTTACAATTCTTCCTGGAAGCTCTAATCCAACTTCCTGAAGATATTGACAAGCAGCAAGAGATGAACTGTGGGCATTTCTGAGATGCATCAACAGACCTTCCTAATCTTCCCCTGCCTCCTCCTGGCGCATTGGTTAAAGAATAAGCATGTGACTCTAATTTGGCTGATCACAGGCCTCCATTGTCTCAACCCAAACTCTGATCCAATCCAGGCTAGTCAGGTCCTTCCTTGGGATTGTCCAGTTGAGAGCCCTGCCTTGGTGCTATAAGAAGCTGAAGGAGAGAAACCTCTCTCCCTGCCAGTGGCAGGATAGGTTGAGGGCAAGAAGGGACCACCACCATGGATTTTGTCTGGAACTCGGGTCCCCATACTAGTGTGGCAAGTGTTTTGCCCATTAAGCCATTTCTTCAGCCTTCATAATCCAGAGACACTAGAGGCCATCTAAGCCCATGCCCACAGACTCCAAGTCTTGGACTCTTTCTGTTGTAGCACTGACATTTCTGTGTGGGAGGAAACGGAAACTGACAAAATAACAAGAGATAGAATCAGGGAGCAGGTATTTTGCAAGCTATTTGTGGGACTCGGTTGGTTCCTTGGCCCAAATGGAAGTTGTGAACAGTTGTTTCTAGCTGTCCCTCAGGGGACACAAAGGTGTATCTTGGCAAGTGGACAGTGTTCCAATAAGTGAAGGGAATCTAGACCTAAGGGCCATTTCTCTTGCAGTGACCAGTGATGGCACTGCCAGTCTTCCTGTTGGCCTGAAGCATACATTTTAAGGTTTCCCTTCAGCTAACCCTTCAGTCACGATAGAAAGGAAAAGGGGAGTCAGGGCAAAGAAGGAATGAATGCCAGACTGCACACTTGGCAGTGGGCTTGCGACAGGAAACGCACAAAAAACTCATTCCTGCCTAGAGAGTCAACGGAAGCTTAAGCCAATTCATTTCATTGCAAATTAAACCTTCAGTATCCCGAGCGCTCAGCTGCTAGCAACACCATGAACTTATCAAGTTTCATAAGTTAGAGGTACACAGGGTGATTCGAGAGCAGACTTGAGGGGGAGACAGGAAGAAACACATCCATCAGCAAATAGGAACAGGAGTCAGAGCGCATCTCTGTCTAAAGAGCTTAGGTGAACAATTAAAACCTTCAGGCAGCATGCAAACAGTAGGAGGAGAAAAGTCCTTCAGGGGGGAAACAATGAAATTAGTAAAATGTCATAGAAAAGAAAGATGTGTCATCACCAGCTACCAAGAAATGGGAGCAAGCAAGTGATACCTGAATGCTATGAAATTAACCAAAGCTGATTGCAGAGGTGCAAGGAGTACGGGTCTGCACCCTCACAATCAGCACTAGAAAACACTTTAATATGAGTAATGTAAAAGGAAAGATTTAGAGTGACGGACACATCATGAATGCTTGTACAAGAACAAACGATGTTTGGGTGATGTGGAGCTCTGGGGCAGTGGAGAGCGGTGGTTTCCAGCCCTGCTTTCCTCACCAAATATTCTGAAGCTGGGAAATACCCTCCCCCTGTGTGTGTGTGTGTGTGTGTGTGTGTACGTGTGCATGCATGTGCATGTGTATATGTATGTGTGTATATGTGTTTGCACTTGTGTGTGTGCATGTGTGTATGTGTATGTATCTGTGTGTATGTATGTGTGTGTATGTATGTGTGTGTATGTATGTGCATGTGTGTGTGTATGTGTATATCTCCTTCCCTTTCTCCTTCCCTCCCTCCCCCCTTTCTTACTACTAGTCATCTTGTAAGCTCCACTGCCCAGCCTATCACATACAGGTATTCTATACCCCGGACTCATTTGGGCTAAAACTGCTGAGAGAAAGTCTAACCAGCCCAGCAGCGATGATATTTTTCTGGAGAGTCTTACTATACAGCCAAGGTTGACCTGAAACCTACATGGTAGACCAGGCTGGCCTCAAACTCATAGAGATCCCCCTGCCTCTACCTACCAGCTGCTGGGATTGAAGGTGTGCCACACCATACTCAGCTTGGGAATGAAGAAATTCCAAAGAGACACTTGTGCCTCTCACCTATCAGACTTTTAAAACAATGCATCCCAAGAAAATGAATTTTTCCCTGGAGTCTCCTGCTGGAAGAAGGAAAGAGAGAAATCCTGGAGTCAGTCAGAGGGGAACTTGTCATCCAGAAAAAGATCCCACAGGGTCCCATACCCTGTCAGACTAAATCCCAGACAAAGATGAGTGTATGGTGGGCAGAACCACACCTTGACCAGGACTACTCAGATAAGCATATCCCCCCAGCCTCCAAAGATGGACTTGAGGTCAGCGGCCCTGTACCTCTTCTCAGTGTGTCCACACCAAATAAATCTCTTATTTTACTGCTTTTTAGTCTCACTATGTCTATTTTAATTGCTTTATAGAGAACAGGTACCTGAATCTGGCTTCTGGGGATACAGACTGTGACTCCAAGTTCAGTAACAAAGGGGGCTGGGGAATGATGTGTGTCTCTTCTTAGATAAGCCTCATTGAATCTCAATGCCCTCCTGCCCAGTCTCAGCACACTGAGAGCTTTAGCGTGTGGATTTTGAGAACACGGGCCAGCCCACAGAGCTGGGCCTACAATGTGAGCAGGCTGCCCAGTCATTCAACACTGTGAGATGGTTCAGCAAAGCAGCCCCGGTATGGTGAAGCCTCGGGCTTCCCTAGGCATATATATCAAGGACTCCTTTGACCTCATTCGCTCTTTAGATGGCTTTAGAGAGGTCATAGATCAACAGAAGCCCAGACAGAGAAGGACGCCTAAGCCCTAACTCTAAAGGCTGTCCCCAGCTTCCCAAATGCTCCTCCTGGATCCATCTAAGAAGACTGAGCAGTGGCCCCGCAACCCTCTGCCTTAGCATCCACCCTGACATGTTCCCTCTGAACACCTCAGCCTTCTGTCAAATAAGTGACAACACATAATAGGTTTGACAGTTAAATGCCCAGTTTGATCTTCTTTTAAATAAAGGAATGCTTGTATAGCTGCTACAATTTGAACATGAAATGTCCCTCATGAGTTCATGTATTGAATTCTTTCTTAGTCTCTGGCTGGAGATACTATTTTAAGAGGATCTGGAAACTTTAGGGGAGGTCCTAGTCGGAAGAAGTATACCTCTAGGCTTGTACTTTGAAGGCTTTGTTTGGCCCCCAGTCCCTTCTTCCCTCTCCACTTCCTGTCCACTATGATAGGTGCCCCTCTGCTCCTCCACACCCTCGCAGGCGTTATGAACTCTGAAACCATGACCCAAAATAAGCTTTTCTTCCCTTAAGTGGTCCTACCTGATGACAGAAAGTCTAACAGCCCTTGCTAAATGACAAAAGTTTTGAGATTTGAGGCCCAGTGCCAAGCTCTTGAGTCTGGGCCTCAAACCACTGCTCTCAAATGGCTTAGATGTGGCGGCAGCACTTCCCAGACGAGCAATGAAATATGTGGCTTTGCATTTCATATAGCCCCAAAGTAGTAGGACCTCCATTCTAACCTGGGACGTGAGACCCCCAAGCCTAAAGCTATTTCCCAAGGGTTGTGGTGTGTTCTGTTTCTGAAAGTGACAGATGACCTCTCTCACTTTTCCTGTCATCTGGCCTTTCAATAGAAAACGGGGAATGAAACTGTCTCAAGACTCTGAATGTTCCATGTGGTAAAGGCCTCAGGCAGCCAAAGAATGAATTCCTTGCAGGCCAAGAAACTTCCTAAATTCTCTGCTCCTGTAGAATCTGATAAGGAGGCAGAATTTGTCTGCTGCATGTTCCTGGTTGCCGGCCTTAAGCACACACTACCGGAGTCCTCGTCTCCCCTGTCTCATCTCTCTCCCACCCACCCTGCCAATACATACACCCTTCCACCTTAGACTGGACTCTTATGACAGGATTCTGACTTTCCAGAGTCTCTGAGCCCAAAGGAGACTTGGGCATGAGACAGCACTGCTCTGGGTGACCCAAGTCCCTATTACCAAGACCAACACCAGTTTGCTATCAAGTAACATGAAAATCCCAGTTCTACAGACTGGCAATCCAGCTCTGTGTCTTGACTCCATGTACAGACTCAGTGCTCAGGTCCTTCTATCTAGGGCTACATTTATGGCCAAAGTCACTGTAGAACTATTTTAAAAAACACACACACACAAACTGTAGCAGTGCTTAGTGTATGGAGCTCAGGCTAGACCAGTCCGGCTGCTGCTGCTCCATCTCTGTCTCACTTGCCAGAAAGAATATTGTTTCCTCTCTGTGGTGGTTTATATGTTCTTGGACCAGGGAGTGGCACCATTTGGAGGTGTGGCCTTGTTGGAATAGGTGTGACCTGGTTAGAGTAGGTGTGTCACTGTGGGTGTGGGCTTAATACTCTCACCCTAGTTGCCTGGAAGTCAGTCTTCCACTAGCAGCCTTTGGATGAAGACATAGAATTCTCAACTCTCAACTCGGCTTGCGCCATGCCTGCCTGGATGCTGCTATGCTCTCACCTTGATGATAATGGACTGAGCCTCTGAACCTGTAAGCTAGCCCCAATTAAATGTTGGGTTTTTTTTTTTGTTTTTGTTTTTGTTTTTGTTTTTTTATAAGACTTGCCTTGGTCATCGTGTCTGTTCACAGAAGTAAAACCCTAAGACACTCCCTATACTTTGTAAGACCATGAGGTTTATCCTCCAGTCTGGAAAGTCAGATGCTTGAGTCCTTGGGTTCTGACAGTGTCCCTCTGAGTCCTTCTAGCTACAGGCCACCTTGAAGAAGGTAAAATGTCCTCCACATGAAATGGTCCTCATTTAGGCTTCCCCGTAGTGTGTCGTTGGATGAGTCTCCTGGCTGTTTCTTCTCTAGGTAGTGTGTCCTTGGGCATGAGACTCCTGCCAATGAGCCAAACTGGGGAGACTGGTTTTCTTTATCTGGCCAGAGGTCTCACCTTCATGCTAATGACTTCATAGCCACATCTTTGTTTGTGGCAGAGGCTCTCTTGTACATCCAGAATGTTCAGCAGTAAGATATTTTGCACAATCCGGATACCAAGAACGACCTCAGGTCCTAGATACAGCCAAATGTCCCCTGATGCTTCTAGATGACAGTTACCATTTAGATACACAGCTAATGCCTCATTACTACACTGCCACAAGGAACTTGGCATGGTCTTGGGAGCAGGGCTGCCCAGGAATGAATGACCCAAGCCTCCAAGACAGACAGGGCAGGTGGCAGTGTCCCTGCTGTCAAAATAGAGCATATAGAGGTGACTCAGTGGTCAGGTCCTAAGATATAGAGGGGTTCTGAGTTTGAGTTCTGGGAAGATTCTGAGACTACTCCAGAATATGTTGATTGTATGAAAGGTACAAAGAAAATTAGCATCAGGGAGGGAATGGATGCAGGAAAAGGACATTGCCAACCATGGGTTATCCTGTCATTGGTTGCTGAAGTCTAGAGTGTAATGCTAATGGAGACGTCAAGGTGACAGCATTAAGCACCACATACTTAGGAGGCAAAGGTATTTACACACCAATTCCAATCAGCCAGTGGTTACATGGGGCAATGTCTCCCCAAAGCAGGCTCCAGGGATAAGAGAATTCCTTCAGCATGAGATGAGAGAGCCAGCTTCAGGCAGTCAGTCATCTATGCCCCTTGGCATGCCAGGGCACTGCAGTATCTGATACTGTCAAATGTGTCAGGTCACCGGGCCTGATGGGTTCACTATTGTCTTAGTTAGGATTTTACTGCTGTGAACAGATACCATGACCAAGGCAAGTCTTATAAAAAACAACATTTAATGGGGGCTGGCTTACAGGTTCAGAGGTTCAGTCCATTATCATCAAGGTGGGCGCATGGCACTATCCAGGCAGGCATGGTGCAGGAGGAACTGAGAGTTCTACATCTTCATCCAAAGGCTGCTAGTGGAAGACTGACTTCCAGGCACCCAGGATGAGGATCTTATGTTCACACCCACAGTGACACACCTACTCCAACCAGGTCACACCTATTCCAACAAGGCCACCCCTCCAAATGGTGGCACTCCCTGGTGCAAGAATATACAAACCATGACATTCCACTCCCTGGTCCCCATAGACTTGTTCAAACACATGAGTCTATGGGGGCCATACTTAAACATAGCATAATGCAAAATGCATTTAGTTCAACTTTCAAAGTCCTCATAGTCTATAGCCATCTCAACAGTGTTAAAAGTCCAAAGTTCAAGGTCTCTTTTGAGATTCATCCAATCACTTAACTGTAATCCTCAAAGAAAGACAGGAAACCAGCTGGGCAAGCACTAAACTCTGCATCTCCATGGCTGATGTTAAAGCAGTCTTCAGATCTCTACTCCTTTTTCATCTTTGTTGACTGCAACAAACTGCTTTCTCCTGGGCTGGTTCCACTCCATGTTAGCAGCTTTCCTCAGCATGTATCCCATGGCTCTGACATCTTTAACGTCTTTGAGTCTCCAAGGCAATTTCAATGTTACAGCTTCTTGTTTCAGTGTCTGTGATTCCACTTGATCTTTTGGAGTCCTCCTAAGGGCTGGCATTACTTCTCCAGCTCTGCCCTCTGTAGCACTCTAAGCTCAGGTTGATCCACTCCACTATGGCTGCTGATCTTGGTGATCATCCCATGGTACTAACATCTCCAATACACTGGGGTGTTCCACTCCAACTAGGCTTCACCAATAGCCTTTTATGGGCTCTCTTCATGGTGCCAAGACTCAAATCTTTTTCATGACCCCTTCAGTCCTGGGCCATCAACTACAATGGAGGCTGCACCTTCACCAATGGCCTTTCATGGCCTCTCATATTGCCAAGCCTCAGCTGCTTTTCATAACTCCTTCATGCTTTCAAAACCAGTACCACCTTAGTGACTCTTTCCCATTACCAAGTACAGCTGCAGCAGGAGGTACAACCTTGGCTATCTCTGGAACACAGCTCCTATATGCTCGCAGAAAACAATTCCCAGAAGATTTCACCTCAGTGACACTGGCCTCTTCTTAATCACCGCTAATTTCTTAGCTCCAGCTAACCAGCATGGATTGTCAAAGTTGTCCCTTCTATTATTCACTCTAAAGCCAGAGCCACATGGCTGAAACTGCTGCTGCTTACAGGAGCTGGAACATGGCCCCCTTGTTCTATTACATTATCACCAGCTTTCTGTTCTCTAACTCCTTCACTACCTAAGATTGGCTATCCTGGATCTTGCTCTGTAGACTGACCTTAAACACAGAGATCAGCATGCCTGTCTCCTGAGATTAAAGATGTGTACCACCATGCCTGGATCTAAATTTAGCTGGGTAGAATCTTGCCACAAGGTCCTACTCCCTTAATCTGTTATCTCCTAGAACACAGGATTTTGCTCCATTTCACATCCTGGTACCCCTTTAATACTTGAACCATATATTTTATATTTTCCTTTCTAAGCTTGCTATGCTTGTTCAAACTCCTCTTTATAAGACTCAACCAGAGAACAAAGTCTTTGCTGGGATATTTTGAAACTTCCTTTGTCAATGCAATTAATCTGAGTCTCTTCATCTTAGCCTCAGGCAGACTTTTCAGACATGGGCAAAAAGTAGCCACATTCTTCGCCAAAACACCCCAGAAACAGTCTTTATGCCACTTTCTGAAATTCTTCTTCTCTGAAACCTCTTGGGCCTGGTCTGCAATTACTCTCAGCAAGTCTACCATATTCCTACTAGGACGGTCCATTAAGCCCCATTTAAAGCATTCCACCACTTTACAAATTCAAAGTCCTGGAATCCACATTCTTCCAAACAAAAGCATGGTCAAGCCTATCACAGCAATATCCCAGTCCCTGGTACCAACTTCTGTCTTAGTTTGATTTTTACTGCTGTGAACAGACACCATGACCAAGGCAAGTCTTATAAAAAACAACATTTAATTGGGGCTGGCTTACAGGTTCAGTCACTTATCATCAAGGTGGGAACATGGCATTATCCAGTCAGGCATGGTCAGGAGGAGCTAAGAGTTCTACATCTTCATCCAAAGGCTGCTAGTGGAAGACTGACTTCCAGGCAACTAGGGTAAGGATCTTATGCCCACACCCACAGTGACACACCTACTCCAACCAGGTCACACCTATTCCAACAAGGCCACACCTCCAAATGTTGCCACTCCCTGGTGCAAGAATATACAAACCATCAACCATCTATACCTGTGAGTGCCCAGGTCTCACCTCCTTTGGATGCTCTTTACTGCCTTGATCTCCAAGGTTGGAACCTTTCTTTAAAAGTGTTTTTAAAATAAGTGTAATACCTAGTGAAGCACAGAGAAGAGCCATTCTGGTTGGCTGAAAGGACAGGGATGGAGACAAGAAACACAGAAGAGTCAGAGCTCCCAAACTGTCCCATCCCCTCAACCCACCCTCCACCAACACATAACCTTATTAAACTACTAGATCTCAGAAGTAAGTTTGCAAACGCCAAATCACCTGTTAACCCGATGACCCTTGACCTCACTGACCCTCACTTCCTGATCCATAAGATGAGGCAAACTGGGAGTCAGGTCACCCAGCTTTGTGATTAAACTGGGTCCTACCCATGGTAAACGCACTCCTTGCTCAAATTCAGCTACCCTGCCTTGAAAATATAGTACACTCCTCCAGAGACCGGGCGTAGAAGAAACTCCATTCATCTTTATTTCTCAGAAGAGTGATTGAAGAAAATAAATAAATAAATAAATAAATAAATAAATGCTTTCTGCTGTGTGGTTGGCAAGTGTGTGCCTTCCAATTTAATTCATCAGCTATGCCTCTCCACACTGGGCCTTTCTGACTTGCCTTAGAAGCCTTTCCTTCCACTCGAGCCAACCTCTCCCCTACCCTACCCTGGCTGGTGTTTTTCCAAACAAGGTGGCCTGTTGGGAGCCGCCCCCACATTCGCCGTCACAAGATGGCGCTGACATCCTGTGTTCTAAGTGGTAAACAAATAATCTGCGCATGTGCCAAGGGTATTTTATGACTACTTGTACTCTACCTTTCCCGTGAAAGTCAGCTCGGCCATGGGCTGCAGCCAATCAGGGAGTGATGCGTCCTAGGCGAAATATAACGCTCCTAAAAAAGGGGACGGGGTTTCCGCCATTCTCGCTCGCTGGCATCTCTCTGGCTCTGCGCGCCCTGCACTCTCTCGCTGCCTAAAGATGTAAACAATAGAGCACGCTCTGCGCTTTGGCGCGCCGGAGCTCTGGCTCCTAAAGATGTAATAGAAGGGGCTTTTCGTTTTTGGGGCTGGGCGCTGGGCGCTTGCCCTCCTGGCTCCCAAAGATGTAAGCAATAAAGTTTTGCCGCAGAAGATTCTGGTCTGTTGCGTCTTTCCTGGCCGGGCGTGAGAACGCGATTAAGAATTGGTGCTGAAATCCGGGACGAGAAAAAATCCGGGACGAAAAAATACAAGAAAACTCGGGACCGGCACAAGGAAGATCCCTCATTCCAGAACCAGAACTGCGGGTCGCGGTAATAAAGGTTCCCGTAAAGCAGACTGTTAAGAAGGATTCAACTGCATGAATTCAGAACTTTTCAGCTGGGGAACGGCGGTAACCCGTAAGTATAGCTTTACAAGGTACGCCTGGCCTTGAACTTTCTAAGGAAATTCAAGACAGTCTATCAGAAGTAAAGTGGAAAATGTTTGGCCTTGAATTTTTTCTAATGTTAGGAGCCCTTTTGTTCCTTTTCACATGTTATCAGGTGATTAAGATAGGGCTGAAAATTCTGGATGAAATTCAGGGCAATCTATCAGAAGTAAAGCGGGGAGAGAGAGTAGGAGCAAAGAGAAAATATGGTACACAAAATAAGTATACAGGCCTTTCCAAGGGTCTTGAACCCGAGGAAAAGTTTAGGTCAGGTAAGAATACCTGGGGAGAGATTAGAAGGAAGGAGAAGGAAAAAGAAAAGAAAAAAGATCAATTAGAGAAGCCAGTTCTTAATAGTTCTGAATCAGATGAAAAGGCTATTAGGGCCTGGAAGGCGCTCTCCCGAGCAGGTGAAGCCACTGGACAATAATGACAGAGGCAGGCTCTTGCAGCCTACAGGGTCTTATTGTCCACCCTGGAGTTGTAGATCAGGATTGTAAAGGGGAACTTCAGGTTCTCTGTTCTTGTCCTCAAGTTGTCTTTTCTATATCACAAAGAGACAAAATAGCTCAACTAATAATTTTGCCAAGCCTACATGGCTGTTTTTTCTTCCTCTGATATTCCTAGAGCTGCCAGAGGGATTGGTTCTACTAGAAATGATTCTGATTACTTAATAATGCCTTTAGATTGTTGTCAAATTTTATCTACTCACGTAGGGGTAAACCCTCGTGGCGTCAGGCCATTACAGGTCTGACAAATGGATGTCACGCATATTTCCTCCTTTGAGAGAAATCAATATTTACATGTTTAGAAGAAACCCACTTAAAAATGGGATTGTGGTATATACTGATGGATCAAAAACTGGCATAGGTGCCTATGTGGCTAATGGTAAAGTGGTATCCAAACAATATAATGAAAATTCACCTCAAGTGGTAGAATGTTTAGTGGTTTTAGAAGTTTTAAAAACCTTTTTAGAACCCCTTAATATTGTGTCAGATTCCTGTTATGTGGTTAATGCAGTAAATCTTTTAGAAGTGGCTGGAGTGATTAAGCCTTCCAGTAGAGTTGCCAATATTTTTCAGCAAATACAATTAGTTTTGTTATCTAGAAGATTTCCTGTTTATATTACTCATGTTAGAGCCCATTCAGGCCTACCTGGCCCCATGGCTCTGGGAAATGATTTGGCAGATAAGGCCACTAAAGTGGTGGCTGCTGCCCTATCATCCCCGGTAGAGGCTGCAAGAAATTTTCATAACAATTTTCATGTGACGGCTGAAACATTACGCAGTCGTTTCTCCTTGACAAGAAAAGAAGCCCGTGACATTGTTACTCAATGTCAAAGCTGCTGTGAGTTCTTGCCAGTTCCTCATGTGGGAATTAACCCACGCGGTATTCGACCTCTACAGGTCTGGCAAATGGATGTTACACATGTTTCTTCCTTTGGAAAACTTCAATATCTCCATGTGTCCATTGACACATGTTCTGGCATCATGTTTGCCTCTCCGTTAACCGGAGAAAAAGCCTCAAATGTGATTCAACATTGTCTTGAGGCATGGAGTGCTTGGGGGAAACCCAGACTCCTTAAGACTGATAATGGACCAGCTTATACATCTCAAAAATTCCAGCAGTTCTGCCGTCAGATGGATGTTACCCACCTGACTGGACTTCCATACAACCCTCAAGGACAGGGTATTGTTGAGCGTGCGCATCGCACCCTCAAAACCTATCTTATAAAACAGAAGAGGGGAATTGAAGAGATTTTACCCCGAGCACCAAGAGTGTCTGTGTCTTTGGCACTCTTTACACTCAATTTTTTAAATATTGATGCTCATGGCCATACTGCGGCTGAACGTCATTGTTCAGAGCCAGATAGGCCCAATGAGATGGTTAAATGGAAAAATGTCCTTGATAATAAATGGTATGGCCCGGATCCTATTTTGATAAGATCCAGGGGAGCTATCTGTGTTTTCCCACAGAATGAAGACAACCCATTTTGGATACCAGAAAGACTCACCCGAAAAATCCAGACTGACCAAGGGAATACTGATGTCCCTCGTCTTGGTGATGTCCAGGGCGTCAATAATAAAGAGAGAGCAGCGTTGGGGGATAATGTCGATATTTCCACTCCCAATGACGGTGATGTATAATGCTCAAGTATTCTCCTGCTTTTTTACCACTAACTAGGAACTGGGTTTAGCCTTGATTCAGACAGCCTTGGCTCTGTCTGGACAGGTCCAGACGACTGACACCATTAACACTTTGTCAGCCTCAGTGACTACAGTCATAGATGAACAGGCCTCAGCTAATGTCAAGATACAGAGAGGTCTCATGCTGGTTAATCAACTCATAGATCTTGTCCAGATACAACTAGATGTATTATGACAAATAACTCAGCTGGGGTGTAAACAAAAGTTTCCGAGATTGTGTGTTATTTCCATTCAGTATGTTAAATTTACTAGGACAGCTAATTTGTCAAAAAGTCTTTTTCAGTATATGTTACAGAATTGGACGGCTGAATTTGAACAGATCCTTCGGGAATTGAGACTTCAGGTCAACTCCACGCGCTTGGACCTGTCCCTGACCAAAGGATTACCCAATTGGATCTCCTCAGCATTTTCTTTCTTTAAAAAATGGGTGGGATTAATATTATTTGGAGATACACTTTGCTGTGGATTAGTGTTGCTTCTTTGATTGGTCTGTAAGCTTAAGGCCCAAACTAGGAGAGACAAGGTGGTTATTGCCCAGGCGCTTGCAGGACTAGAACATGGAGCTTCCCCTGATATATCTATGCTTAGGCAATAGGTCGCTGACCACTCAGCTCTTACATCTCACGAGGCTAGACTCATTGCACGGGATAGAGTGAGTGTGCTTCAGCAGCCCGAGAGAGTTGCACGGCTAAGCACTGCAGTAGAAAGGCTCTGCGGCATATATGAGCCTATTCTAGGGAGACATGTCATCTTTCAAGAAGGTTGAGTGTCCAAGTGTCCTTCTCTCCAGGAAAAACGACACGGGAGCAGGTCAGGGTTGCTCTGGGTAAAAGCCTGTGAGCCTAAGAGCTAATCCTGTACATGGCTCCTTTACCTACACACTGGGGATTTGACCTCTATCTCCACTCTCATTAGTTGGGTGGCCTATTTTCTCTTATTAAAAGGATTACATGACCTTGAACATGTCTGTCACCCAGACTCCAGCCACTAGCCCATCTTGCCAGAGACCTGCGTCTGGATGTGCCCACTGGGTTTGCTGTTGCTCTCTCTTCCATCTCTTGTTATAATCGACCTCCTGGTGGGGCACTGGTTGTGTGGATTACAAGGGACTGACCTCTGCTTCTTCCTCGTTCTCAGTCACTGGGAAGGATGTGAACCTGGCTGGCCAGGGCTGTCTTGTACCTTGCTGTAAGACACTGACTGGGCTGGGAGATGTGTTCTCTTCCCTTTGCAATTGATAAGCACGTGGTAAGCACCTTCACGTCATGTAGAGAAATGGAGAGAGAGCCTGTCTGAGACAGAATGCCCTGCTGTCATTCCTTGATCCAGGTGTGCCTAAAGCCTGGTCACCTAGGACTCTTCAGGTCCCTAAACCACATGCTAAGACCTCTATACCACCTGTTTGTTTCTCCAGCCAGGTTGAGTTCCTGCCATTTGTAAGTAAAAACACTGCTTCTTGGCCTCAAGCTTCCTAAAGTTCACAGCACAGAAGCTACAAACACTACCAGGCCGCTGGGCTAGAAAGTGAAACCTAGACAGAAACAATTGTCCTGCCCTCATTAACAAATCAATGTCATTAACATCATCAGAATAGGATTTCCTAAAAATTATTATTAAGTTTGGTAAGGACATGGGGTTTAATTATAATTAAACAAAGTTTAGATGCAAAGCCATTATAATGCACATACATTAATGTATTTGGAACATATTCTCCCATCTCCTTACTCCCCCCTTCCATCAGCCGCCTCTGTTCCCCAGCCAGGCATCAGTACATATATGCTTTTATGGATCTATGAAGTCTAGGACCCGTGAATGAGAGAATAAAACAAAGTATTTGTCTTCTGAGATTGACTTAATCCATTTACCTCTAATTGCATCCGTTTTTCCTACAAACAACATAACTTCACTCCTTATTATGGTTGAGAAGGGTCCCATTGTGAATGTAAAGCTCCTTCCGTCATCCTTTCCTCTGTTGGGCTCCTGATTTGTCCTGTAGCTCCTGTTACGGGTAGTGCTGTGACAAACAGTGGCGTCAGCAGCTCAGTGTAGCTCCCCTCTGTCTCCTTCACATACTCCCCGACTCTGTCAACTTCCCTCCGTGTGTCGCCATTCTGCCTGAAGTCCACCCTCATCAGAAACAGCCCTGACCTGCAGCCCCAGCCCTTGCCAGCACAGGCATGATCAAAACCAGTTTCTGCCGTGTGAGTAAGTTACCCAGGCTGTGTGCTTCTGTCAGAGCAACACAGGGATTGAGACTGACGAGCCAAACCTCTGACAAGGGAGCCACATGCCCACCCCTACTCCTCAGGGAGAGAGGAGGAAGGTTTGAGCTTTCAACCTCCTGAGTCCTAGGCCCCAGTTCCCTCTCCTGCTAAAGGTCCCAGGCTCCTTGCCGAAGATCATAGCAGCATATGACACTATAGCCCTCCATCTTACAGGACCTGCTTCCACGTTGCTTGGAGCCACAGATTAATCTGAGCTGAGGGGATCTCCTGCTAACTCAAGAGAGGTGGGAAGAGCACAGGGCTTGACTTCAAGCAAGCAAGCTCTTCCACAGCCTACAGAGTGACTGCAGGCAGGGTGTGCTGGTTGCATTTCTGTGGTTGTGATAAAACCCCACAACCAAGGCAGCTTATAGAAGGAAGAATTCATTTGGGCTTACGGTCCCAGAAGATTAGAGTCTATGATGCTGTCACGAAGCCAGAGTAGCAGCAGCAGGAAGCCAAGGTCTCACACATCTTGAACTGCAAATACGAAGGTGTAAACTCTCAAAACCCACCCCTGGTGACATACTTTGTCACAGCCCCTAAGCCTCCTCAAACACCACCAACAACTGAGTATCAACCAATCAAATTCCCAAGATTTTAAACTACCATGCAGGCCAATTCTCAGAGCCCTTGCTTGTGGATGTGTGTGATGGGAATAGTACTATATACTATACACCCCTCTGGCATTACTGGTTTTGTTAGATACCAGCTCTTCTCCTGACTCTGTGTTAAACTTCTGGGAATTCCTGTGGGGGAACCTGGTTCAAAACTACTTTAGCATCAGCTAACCTGGAGGGTGCAAGGTTTATTTGTTTCTGTGATAGGTTATGACTTCATGTCAGCCACCTGTGGGCCAGCACTGCTGCTGCCCTGCCCCTGCCCCCACATACACCAGAGCCTGCTCCCCAAGGTTCTAGTCTCTGCTAGAGCTTCAGATGCCTTAAGATTGCAGCCCTTGAAGCTCAGATATAGCTTCCAGACTTGCCACTACTTACTACAGCCATCGTCAGTTGCAAGCCACTGGTTATCCTGACCCTTTTCAGGACCACCCTAGGGCTGTGAGATCAGTGGCCTGACTGAGAGCCATCCCAGCAGCACCCCTCAGCAGCTGTGTGATCTCAGCCATGTTATTGCATTTCTCAGAACCTCGGTAGCATCCACCTTCTAAGGCCCAGTAAACGTGGACATAGAGTACCTACTATAATTACCATTCCCTCTGCTCTTGTTTGTTATTATTACTGACACTGTCACCATGACTACCACCACCACCACCACCACCACCACCATCATCATCATATCTAGCTGTTGCCATGGGTCAGACATTGTATACTTTATACACAATAAGCTATGGGTTTACTCACTCAACCCTATGAGCTAGGAAATGGCTACCCTGTGTACAGAAGAAGAGGCTGAGGTACGGTGAGAGCAGGCAACTTGCCTGAAGTCTCACTAGGTGTGCAGAAGATCCAGGATGGGCATTACCTTATACAACACTATTTACATGATATCTCTTAAAAACCACAAGTCTTGGGATGTTGTGCGTTTAACCTAAACGTGGTGGTCATCAATGTCCATGAAGAACATTCAGAGTCCAGCTGGGAACAGCTCCTACTCTCAGTTCTTCTCTGACATATCTCACCATCTGTGCATAGAAATAACCATTGAGCTTCCTCAGAGCACTGGGCAGGCAAGAGCCCTGAGCGCTGAAGCATCATGGGAAACAAGCCCAGTGACACTGATGTCCCCAGCTCAGTAGTTCACATGGATGCTGTACTAGTCACATGATTTCTGGTTTTTCCTCAGCCTCACAGATTTTTTCAGGCTACCTCTGTGTGCTGTTGCCTGCATGTACTCCCTCCCTGGGTCCCTATAGTGCCCAACTGAGGACCAGGCAGGCCCTGTTCTCCAGGAAGCTCAACTCTGACTACTCAGAACTTCTCACTATTTGCCATCCGTCAGTTTGTGGCAGGAGTCTCTTTTGGTCTGAAAGACCAGTACAGATAATTCCTTGGTACACAGTGTTAGAAACCTTGAAGATCTTGTAGGCTCATTTATTCCCCAGTTAGCCTGGCTTTATGAAGAAAGAGACTGTCTTATTCCTATGCTGTGTTATTTAAACCCACCCACTCGACCATCTCGGCCCGCTCCATGTCCCATCACACTCAGTGTGCAAAGCCTTCTTCCTGTCACATCAATGTCTCTCTGCCCTCAGCTCTGTATCTTTCTATTGCTGTGGTAAACACCATGACCAAAAGCAACTTTGAGGGAAAGGATTTCTTTGGTTTCTATAACCCGACCACAGTCCACTGCTGAGGGGATTCAGGGCAGGAACTCTAAAAGGGACAGAAGCAGGAACCGTGGAGGAAAGCTGCCTACTGACTTGATTTTACATTAGCATTTAGCTACGTCTTATACCTTCCAGGACCTATGTCCACAGTGGGATGGGCCCTCCCGTATCAGCCAACAATCAAGAAAATGTCATTCAGACAAGCCTCTGGGACAATCTGATAAAAGTCACTATCAAAGACTGGCTTTGACACCAGAAATAAACTGAGGTATTTACTGGTACTTACTGGTTCCTAGCAATCCAGGACCTCCATTGATCACAGCAGGCAACCAAGAGGGGAAAGGGAGTGGGGGCGGGGAAGGAGCTAGAGCTGGTGGCTTTGACAGCCCAAGACTAGCACTGCTTGTAACTGGCAAGAAATTCTGTACTCTTTTTTACTCTAGGACAGGAGCTAATTGCTTCTAGCAATTTTCTCCTGCTGATAGCAGCAGGTGATTAGAAAAAGAAACCTAATTACTTGGGCCAGTACTCTGTGACTAGTGAGAAATTCTGAATTCTATAAACTCTTAGGGGGCCAGTGAGAAAGAAAATCACACACATACACACACACACACACACACACACACACACTGGATGAAGCAAAGGGGGCTTCAACAAGTAAGTTTCATCAATTTTATATGTGCACATGCATACATGCATACACACATATCTGCACACATTCATATACATGTATCTGCATACATTCATACACACACACACACACACACACATGTTTGGTGGATGGAGAGAAGCTCCAATGAGCTGATTCCAACAACCCACAAGCTTACACATATACATATACACATATACATGCTGTCTTAGTCAAGGTTTACATTTCTGCACAAAACATCATGACCAAGAAGCAAGTTGGGGACAAAAGGGTTTATTCAGCTTACACTTCACACATTGCTGTTCATCACCAAAAGAAGTCAGGACAGGAACTCACACAGGGCAAGAAACTGGAGACAGGAGCTGATGCAGAGGCCATGAAGGAATGCTGCTTACTGGCTTGTTTCCCCTGGCTTACTTTCTTATAGAATCCAGGACTACCAGCCCAGGGATGGCACCACCCGCAATAGACTCTACCACCCTTGATCACTAATTGAGAAAATGCCTTACAGCTGGATCTCATGAAGACATTTCCTCAAGGGAGGCTCCTTTCTCTGTGGTAACTCCAGCTTGTGTCACGTTGGCACACAAAACCAGTCAGTACACACATATACACATATACACGTATGCACGCATACACTTATATATGTGTATATACATGTATACACTTATATACATGTATATACATATACACATATATGCATGCAGTTGGTGGATTGTGCAGGCCCCAACAACCCACACCTTTGTACTTTTCTCTTTGCCTTCTTATATCTTCTAGGACAAATCTCTATGTAAGAAGAAAGACTACCTCATTCAAAAACAAATAACGTGTTAAAGAAGAGGGGTAACAGCAGGATTGTTGATTATAAGTTTAAAGCAGACATTTTATCTCTCTTTCATTCCATATGCTCATTTTAATTTCAAAGCAATAGTTTTACATGTTTATGGTCTTACATTATCATTGTGCACACCTGTGGCCTTATCCCTGGACCTGACCTAGAATGCTTTCCTTTGGTCATGAATCTGTCTCAAGTCTATTTCTCCTCCTAGTGCAATTTTCATGCTTTTGACATATGAAGGTTCACAGAACTCTGTGGTAGCTTTCTTATTCCACAGGTCATGGGGATAGCTTAAAATGACTTGAATCGAGTCAGTTCTATAAAATCATTATCAGGAATCATGAAATCATCAATTCATCTAAACAGCATTTTTTCATGAAAGTACATCTTCATATGCAGGAAGTTCCTATTTCTGCAGGAAATCTGTGCAATAGGGTGGTTTAATACTCAGGAAACCACAGGCAGTGAGGGTCTTTCCAGGCCATGTCAGATATATGAGAAATACAGCGATGGCAAGCAAGGAAAGGCATAGCAGCAGCAAGAAGCAATCTTTGGGCCAAGTCCCCTGGGCTCGTGTCTCTTCAGGTCACAACCATCACAGTGATGCAAAATGGTGAGCCACCAAAAAGTTCACTTGCTGGCCACAGTCTTTCCTGAATGGCTTCTGCCAGGTGACTCCAGTTTGTGTCAAGCTGACAAAACTTAAGAAGCACAATTCTAAATCTATTTCCCCTTGTGGTGGTTTGAATAGGAATGGCCCCCAAAGGCTCCTTATTTATTTTATTTTATTTTATTTTATTTTATTTTATTTTATTTTGAGTGATTGTTCCCTAGCAAGTGGAACTGTTTGGGAAGGATTAGGAGGTGTGCCCTTGTTAGAGGAGATGTGTCACTGGGATTGGTCTTTGAGGTTTCAAAGGCCCATTCCCTCCCTCCTCTCTCTCTCTCTCTCTCTCTCTCTCTCTCTCTCTCCCCCAGCCTTGTGCCTGAGGATTATGATGTAAATCTCTCAGCTGCTGCTTCAGTGTCATGCCTGCTCCCCAACATGATGGTCATGAAGTAATCCCCTAAAACTCTAAACAAACCCCTAACTAAACATTTACTTTTATAACAGTTTTCTTGCTGTCTCTTCACATCAGTGGAATAGTAACCAGGACACTTCCAATTTCTGCCCAGGGGCAGGTTTCTAATATTTTGTCTCTCTCCCACATCCCTGCAAGCGAGCTCCCTAGCCATCTGGACTTACCTGAAACAACCAATGGGCCACATTGCCTTTTATACTGAACAGATAAAAATAGATGCCTTCCAAAACAACACCCATTTCCCTGACTACAAAATGAATGCTTGGGAGCTGAGGAGATGGCTCAGTAAGTCAGGTGCTTTTCCTGAAAGCATATGGGCCTGAGTTTGATTCCCAGCATCCACATAAAAGCTGTACGTGGCCGTGTGTGCATATAATCCCAGCATAGGGACTTCTTGATTCCGTGACTGTGGTGATTTGAATAAGAATTTCCCCATTAGGCTTATATATATATATGAATACTTTGTCGTTAAGTAGTGGGACTATGTGACAGATTAGGAGGTGTGGCCTTGTAGGAGGAAATGTACCACTGAACTTTTGGGTTTCAAATACTCAAACCAGGCCTGCTGCCTGTGCATCTGGGATGTTGAATTCTCAAGGTTGTTCTCCAGCACCATGTCTGCCTGCATGCTGCCATGCTTCCTGCCATGATGACAATGGCCTAAACCTCTGAAATGCAAGCAAGCCCCAGTTAATTTTCTATATATAAGTGTTGCCATGGTCATAGCATCTTTCTGCAGAAATAGGACATTGACTAAGATATTGAGAGAGCCTGTTCCCTCCAAAGTTAGGTGAGGAATGACTGAGGAAGATATCCAGTGTCACTCTCTCTGCCCTACACACACACACACACACACACACACACGCGCGCGCGCGCACATGCAAAGATGCAAATCCTATCATGAGAGACTACAAAGAGGGCTCACTGGATAAAGTTCCTGTTGTACAAGCATGAGGTCCCAACATCCACAGCACCCATAAAAGCAAGGTGCTGTGGTACATACGCCTGTACACCAACTGCTGGGAAGGCAGAGACAGGAGGAACTCAGAGATCACTGGCTAGCCAATCTAGCCAAAATGGCAAGCCCTTGCCTCAGTAAGAGACCATATCTCCAAAAGGGTAGAAAGTGACAGAGGAAAACACCTGATGTCAACCTCTGGGTTCTGCATGAGCACACATGGGCACCTGCAAACACACACACACACACACACACACACACACACACACCAATGTTTGCTCACTATGACCCATAAATATACAATAGAGAACAATCTGGACATGGGCAATAGTTAAGTTTCTCCTCACAAGCTTGTGTCAGCTCCTTAGGTTGGAGTGAAATATCACTGTGATCGCTCTGTATGTCGGGGTAAATCAAAGCGCTCGTGCATCAGAGCTCATCCCGTCACGAGCTACAAAAGCCCCACTGCAATAAGACTTTGTAATTATCTGGCATCAGCACCACATTCACAAGACAAACACAGCCTGATGAATCGCTCTCCCTCGTGGCCTTTTTAATGATCCCAGTTGGTATCTCAGGGATTTTTTTTTCTGGAGATGATCAAAGTCCCATTTTTAAAAACACATTATTAAACTTCTGATAGTCCTTTCCTACTCAGCCTAGCAGGCTGTTTACGTTGAGGCAAGGCTCAGTGTTAGCTACTATTTACCAAGCTCACCAGGTTGTTGGGACATTTTACTCCTTTTGGATTCTGAGCAGTAGCGGACCCAGCACATCCAATCTTAATGGTGGCCACTCCTCAGAGTCCTGTCCCTCCTGTTGCCGACTACCAGGGTGGCTTCTCAAGAGAGATACAATCATGCATCACATGTTATTTCTATCAATGACAGGTCAGAGGGATAGTTAGCTGTACATGTCACTGGTGTGGGGTACCTTCAATGTCTATTTAAGTGTTATGTGTGATGCTTGCACATTGGCAGAATTGTATAATAACACAGTACATTTCTCAGGACATAGCCCCAGCGAGGGTCACTTTGATGCTAGACTCAGCTTCTTGTCCCGTATCGGTGACAACAGCCATGTTGAGATATGTGAAGCTTTACGAAGGTAACGAGATCTTGGGAGGGCTTGCATTATGTGCGGCTAGACTATCACTCCATATGTGGATCTCTGCTACTCCCTACCCACCCAGTTCCCCAGGGAGCATCGGACCTCTAGCTTCAACCTTCACCCCATACTACCACACAGGCTTCATGAAAGTGAAAGGGATTTTGAAAGCTGCTTGAGTTCTCACCCAGTCATTCTGTTATAACTGACCGTAATGGCTATTCTATTCCAACTTGACTCCATCTAAAATTAACTAATACACAAGCAGCTAGATAAACCTGTGGAGTATTTTTTCCTATTAAATCACTTGAAGTAGGAAGACTTACTTCTATTGCAGATATTTTGAGGTGAGAAGATACACTTTTAATCCAGATCTTTTGGTGTGAGAAGACTCAACTTTAATCTGGCCACACCTTCTGCTGGCTGTCTACACAAAGGGAGTGGAAGAAGAGGCTTGCTCTCTTCCCCTGCTTGCTCTCACTCTTGATGGCAAGTCCATTCCTTCACTGATACTAGACCCCCTTTTTGAGATTCTGGCATATACTTAAGACCAACTGAGACTTTCAGCCTCACGGAATGAACAACTACTGAATTCTTTGACCTTATGTTTGTAGTCAGCCATTGTTGGATAAGCTGGATTGGCCATGCTTGGATAGCCTGTAATCCATTTTAATAAACCTTATTTATTTATTTACTTACTTACTTACTGACTGACTGACTGACTGACTTATTTATCTAAACAGATTTATCTAGATAGATTTAGATAGCTAGGTATCAATTGATGTTGGATGATAGGTGGGTACATAGATAGATAGATAGATAGATAGATAGATAGATAGATAGATAGATAGATGATAGATACATAGATACATAGATAGATACATAGATACATAGATAGATAGACAGACAGACGGATTCATTCTATAATTTCTCTTCCTCTAGAGAACCCTGACTAATGCCCTGACCGAATGTGTGGCCTAGACTCTGGGGTTCTCCATAACCTACATGGTACCACACAACCTCTCCTCCTCTCAGATTGAGCCCATCAGCACCTCCCAGCCTACATACCCAATGGGGTCCACATTCCCCACCACTCCTTATTGCTCCCCCACTAAGACTGCCCAGAAAGGAAAAGCATGCCCAGAGGCTTTCCTCAACTCAAAAGACAAAACAGAGGTTCTTGGCTCCAGGTCTATCAAAAGCAAGTGCTAGCCAGGCAGAGTGTTGGTGGTGGTGGTGGTGGTGGTGGTTAGTTGGTTGGTTGTTTTTGTGTTTTGTTTTGTTTTGTTTTGTTTTGTTTTGTTTTGTTTTGTTTTGTTTGCACCTGGCCTGCTTCCTTCACTGGCCTTCATGGCTGATTACAAGTTGCACGGACCTCACCCCATTCCTGCCACTGCCCATTCTCTTTCACTGAGGTAAGACTGAAGCTCAAAGTCTAGATTCTCTCAGAAACCCAAGCCCTCAAGGTCTAGATGTCACCGGGCATCTCTGGGTGAGTTCCCAGGTACCCACCTTGTTTGACTCACATGGCTCTGGAACTAGGAAAGAGCCTCCTTGCAGGAAGCCCCATGGCTCTTCATCCACCCATAAAATCATGTAGGGAGAGGGAGAGTCCACAGCCATATATACCTTTGGCCAACCAATAGGCTCTGCTTGGCTGAGGTCAGCAGTGTCATGACAGTCTGAGAAAGCAGCCCATTGAGAAGCACAGAAATCCCTCCAGAGCTAGAAGCCATGGGTGAGGAGAAGCTTACAAGCCAGTGGGCCAAAAAACCCGGGAACCCTCAGATATCATTAACTGTGGACCTAGGCAAGAAGAGGAAGGACAGAGGGAAGACAGGCATCTGTTCACAGACCTTGATTTAGAGTTCAGGGCACTTTAGTGATGGTAGGGGGTGCTATGAAGCAAGGAACGTAAGAAGTTTCCAGAAGCTTCAAGAAGTGAGGAAGCCAACTCTTCCTTAGATCCCCAAAGCAGTTTCTGGCTTGCTTAATTTCAAGGATTGAGAGCCCCAGAACAGGCATTCAACACCTCATAGTTAACAAGGTGTGAAGGCAGAGGTGGAGTATAGACAGGGCCATTATGGTTTTGAAGATGCCAGGGAGGGGACTCTCCACTACTGGAGACTCCACTGCTTGTGGCAACAAAATCCTAACACTCGCATAAAGGTCTCTGTGTGTGCCTGCTCTGTGTTAAAGTCCACTGCACTCTCAAGCTTAGAGCACCTCCCAATTCCTGCATAATGTCAAGCAGTACAATGTCAAGTCAGTCAGCTTTCCAGGATAGAAGGGGCAGAGCTTGTGAACTCCCACCTTTAGCTCAAGAGCTAGTGACAGTTGATGGCTTCTGGGGAAGGAGGAGGCAGTTTTCATTAAGAGTGTGGCCTCTTGTAGGCCAATCACACTCCAGTGGATGCCCACACCCATAAGCATATGGACAGCACAAATTGGTGGAGGAGGAGAAGGAAGAGAAGGAGGGAGAAGAGGAAGGAGAAGGAAGAGGAGGAGACACAAAGTTGGGAAGAGGTAAAAGGTCAGGGGAGGGAGATCTTGGAGGGATTACAAAAGGAAGTGTAGGTATAGATAATGAATATGATTATACATTGTATAGATGTATGACATTCTCAAATAATTAATAAAAGGATTATTATTTTTAAATGTCAGTCATTTGGGAGTAGGACTCGCCCTGATGACTATTTAAGTGTAAAATCCCTTTTCGAATAAGATCTCCTTCACAGGTTCTGGGGTTTGCAACTCCAGCCCTTGACACAGGACTATTCCTAGCTATGTTCCTTACAAAGCCCAGGAAACAAAGAAACCCCAGAATGCACATGGCTCTCTCCATTCTCTGCTCTTCTCCCCTCCCTCCCACAATCCCAGTTCTTTTCCAGGAGCCCAAGAAGCTGAAGTCCAAAGCTGAGGGAAAGCAGCCTCCCACTGGCTCATTGGGACCTCAGGACTTTCTTCAGAGATCTAGGAATTCCTCCAAGGTCGTCTTATTCTCTACAGGACTGTGAGGTAACCAGTCTCAAGGAAGGCAGAACTGGGATCCCTCTACTCAGGAGGCTGAAGCAGGGACTGCACGTTCAAGGCTTACCTCAACTGCAGAAAGAGTATAAAGCTAGCCTGACAACTTAGTGCCACCCTGTCATGAAGTAAGTGAAAGAGAGCTGGGGGTATAGCTCAGTAGTAGACTGCTTAGGCAGGAGGGCCTTGGTCCAATCCTTTCCATCAGAGAGAGAGAGAGAGAGAGAGAGAGAGAGAGAGAGAGAGAACATGAGGTTCCCCAGGCTGGAGTCCTGCCTGCCTGAATCCTAAGGCACCCTCCAACCCTCCAATGATCTATCTCTCTCTCTCTCTCTCTCTCTCTCTCTCTCTCTCTCTCTCTCTCTCTCTCTCTCCTGCCTGCCAAGTTGGAGTCCACATTATGTTCAATGCCTCCTCTATACCACATCTGAGACTTTTTTGTTGATTATCTTTTTTTCTTTTGCTCTTTCCTTTAGAGATAGGATCTCAAAGAGGATGAGATGACCTGTAACTTCTGGTCCTCCTCCCGTCTCCTCCTGGGTGCTGGAATGGCAGTCAGGCTCCACCATGCCTGATTTATGTACTACCTGTAATGGAACCAATGGCTTCCCAAACGGTAGACAAGCATTCTACAGGGATATCTTTTCAGCCCCATTATTTGTTGAAGTAATGCATTATTCATTTTGGTTTCTCACCCGCAGAGCTGAGAACAAATGCCAGCATGAAGTCAAAGTAAGCTGAAGGAGAGAGTGGTCCAGAGATTGTTTCCTTCCACACAGGAGTTCCTGCCTACCTCAGAACAAGGACTGCGTTGTGAATGGTGGTTCTTGGCTCTGTAGGACTCCCTGCATAGCCTGGCTGGAGGACATTGATGCTGGCTTTTTGAAGCAGAGCTTAAGATCCTTTGGATGATCTGAGTAGATAGAGACAGGAGAAGAGATAGGCAGCTTTTTCCTGTTGTCCTCACCCTACATGACAACAGCATGTAAGCCACCTGTAGCTGCCTGCGGCCACACTAACTGGATTCCTGAATGGGAGGCTGGAGCTGTATGGAAGGAAACGGTGAAAGAAATAATGGAGACCAAGACAGGTTTCTGTTCAAGGCCCCCAAGTTTACTAAGAGTCTGTGCTTATAAAGGGGGGAGGTCCATCCCCCGCCAATCCATTCTTGATGCCTGTTGCCAGCCTGTAGGTGATCTGCCAGATGCTGTCTCCAGAATATCTCAAGGGTCTCTCAGCAGGTAGCAGTGTCTTGGAGAAGAGCAGTGGCAGGTGACAGGACAATAGAGCCATTTAAGTCGGAAGGTTCCATCCCAGGTGGCCTCATTCTCAGTGGCAGCAAGGTCAAAGCCAGTCTACTCAAGGCTGGGGGAGGCTACAACAGCATGAAGCTTTCACCAGGCCAGAATAGGGGGACATCTGGCTGCACAGTCTTGGGACATTTATGGGCCCTGGATCAGTCACTATGTTCTCCAAGAAAATTTCTCAGTTTTATCTCCCTATGCATTGCTGATGTGCTAAATTAAAGAGCACTGCTCTTCTAACTGCTTAGACATGGAAGCTAGTCTCACTCTGAGAGAGAACAGTAAGCTTGCCTACAGAGCGCTCCTGTCCCAGCAACTGACTCCTGCATGGTGCCTTCTAAGCAAGGTGTTTCACAATTAGTCCTTGAAGCTGAAGAAAAGGTTCTGGTGTGAGAGTGGATTCTTCCAGAAGAAGGTGTCTCCTCGTGGGGAGGGTGAATGGAAAAGAAGGGAAAGGTGAAGACATCTCATGGATACATTTGATGCAAGAAGAGTGGGCTAGTTAATACTGATTGCCAGCCCTGCAGGGACAATAATCAACTAGGAGATAAATAAGGGTATGGGTATGCCTGAGAAGAAATTTATAGATTGGATTACTTGAGGTGGGAAGACCCATCCTAAATGTTGGTGATTCCATCCCATGAGGGTGGGTCTTGCATTGAGCAAATCAGAGAAACTGAGCTGAGCACCAGCATCCATTCCTCTCTGTACCCTGACTGTGGACACAATGTAGCCAGCTGCCTCCCACTCCAGCTGCCATGTCTAACCTGCAATGATGGACTGCACTGTCACACAGAGAGCCAAAGCAAGCCCATCCTTCCTTAAGGTGTTTCTTGGTGAGTGTTTTGTCATAGTAACAAGAAAAATGACTAATACAGAGAGTGACCCTGCCCTGGGTAGGAGGCGGAGAAGTCTGTGAGCATTTTCTGTCCTTAATGATACAAATAACCAGAACAAGTTGATACTAAAGGGGCTTATTTTAGTACCAGCTGCTGTAATACCGTGGGCTTGCGAAGCCTCACTAGACCCAGCCTTCTATGTGGGCAACTACATGCCATATTCTTAGATGATGCCTTGTCATGGTTGGAATGAAGTGTCTTCTACAGACTAATGTTGGAATGTTTGGTCCCTCGCTAGTGGCACTGGGAAGGTTATAGAACCTTTGGGACATAAGGTCTTCCTGACTGATGTAAGCCGGTAGAGGCCAGGCCTTGGGGGCTTTGGCCCATTCCATTTCCCACTTGAGAGGTTTCCTTCCCTTCTACAGCCCAGATGCCACCATCCACAGGCTTCACAGGCCTCCAGGTTAGTTCCACTGTCTTCCTGGTTCTGATTCTTCTTTCAGAGGGGCTCTTCATTTTTATTGTGATATGGACTTGGCAAATTATGTAATCAGCCCTCCTGAAATATTTGTTAACTAGCCCAATAGCTCACTTACCCCTCTTCTCTTCTTGCCTTGGGCCCTTCCTCAGTTCATCACCTTCATGCCTCTGGACAAGGCAGGCTTCTTCCTTCCCAAGCAGCCTGCTACATGTCTGAATGTAGTTCTTCTTGGTACTTTGACAGTGGGCCTCCCAGCTGTCACCATCGAGCAGTCTGTTGGGAGTCAGACACTAGACTTAGGCAACTCAGAGTCTACCACTATTAATCCCAGAACATACCACATCTTCCAGTTCTGTCCAAACTTTGGACAATGAGACACAACATTGACCTCTTGAAAGCTCATACTTTGTTACTGTGCAGTCAAGTTATAAAAGGAAACCCCATAAAACAATCTTATGATGTTTTAATTAAGTTTAGATTTTGTCCACATTCCTGGCTCTCCCGGACCACATATGAGCTGTGGGTCATGGTTTGGATGCATTTGTAAAGTTTCAGTAACTTGACAAAAGATCTTTGGCTCCCTCCCTTTTAGCCATCTCTTTTCCAGCCCCAAACTGCCCTGTCTCTCCCAAGACATGTCTCAAGCCCCATTCACTATACTCACTATTACATATGGTGATGATACCCAAGATCACAGTCAAGTGTAGAACCTGAACAAGGCTCCAAGCCAAGTCTGACCCAATCACTTCTACCTGTCTCTGTGGTAGATTTCTGTTGGTGTCACTAGAGACTTCAATGTCTTATTTGGAAAGTGATTTAAGCCTTTTCAGTCTCTCTGATGGTAGGAAGAGAGGGTATTCATGTAGTCATGACACCAGTGAGTTTGGGGACAATGACCTGCTCGTAAGGATATGGCAATCTATCTCCAAAGTCCAAGTTCTTGCTCCCACAGCCAAGACTATGAAGGAGCAGGAGCAAGACCCCAGTAACTCCTAAGGGGCATAGGCAGTTTTTGTAGTTACCTAACATTTGTTTTTAGAGAGGTGACAATGTGGTAAGCTACAAATATGCAGTCTTATCCTGTGTGGCCAAGAGGGATCAGCAATAACAGACATAAAACATAAATGAAAACTGTTGCAGGGTGGGGGGCTTCTAATGGGACTACTCTAATGTCAAATGCCTTCCCTTGCCCCTCCTCCTTCTTATCTAGACTCAGATGTGATGGTCGGAGGAAAAGTGTCCATCTATATCTGTGAGGTATATCTAGACTCAGATGTGATGGTCGGAGGAAAAGTGTCCATCTATATCTGTGAGGCAGCTTTGAGATGAGCAGGACAGATGTTGCTGATTCAGATGTCTGGTTCACAAAGTGACCAAAGCAGTCTTAAACTAACGACTGCAGTGAGCAGGGGTGGGGGTGAGGAGAGCCCTATATTGTGGGAGCCACATGATTTCTGTATCTTTATTTCTAGATGTAGACAAAGCCTTGCTGCTTCCAGCTTTACTATTTAATTTATATATAAATATATATATATATACATATATACGTATACACATATATACATATATACAGAGAGGGGGGAGAGACAGACAGACAGACAGACAGACAGACAGACAGACAGACTCTTGTAACCCTTGCAACCGAGGCTGGCCTCAATTTCTTTTTTCGGCATAGCAAAGATAGCCTAGACCTCCTGATCCTCACAGCTCCACCCACCTACCCCTAAGTGCTGGAATTGCAGGCTAAGCCACTGTGCTCAGATTTATGTCATGATGCTAACAGAGCCCAGGTTTTCTTTTCTTTTCTCTCTTTCTTCCTTCCTTCCTTTCTTTCTTTCTTTCTTTCTTTCTTTCTTTCTTTCTTTCTTTCTTTCTTTCTTTCTTTTTTTGTGTTTTGTTTTGTTTTGTTTACGAGACAGGGTTTCTCTGTGTAGCTCTGGCTGTCCTGGAACTCACTCTGTAGACCAGGCTGGCCTCAAACTCAGAAATCCGCCTGCCTCTGCCTCCCAAGTGCTGGGATTAAAGACGTGTGCCACCACCCTCAGCAAGAGCCAGTGTTTCTAACAATTGAGCCACAACCTCAGTCCCCCTCTGGCTTTCTGACCACACTTCTTACCTCAAACGTCACCTAGTTTCCATCTACCTTATGTGTAAGCACCAGTGTCCTTCCTCACACACAAGCCTGATCATACTCCTCTGCCACCACAATGCTGTCAGTGGTTTTCCAACGCTTCATGTTAGTCCGTGTTCAATCCTGTGACAAATGCTGGAGGGGCACATTCTAAGGGGAGGAAAATATATTTTGACTCTTTTAGATTCAATCTATGGTGGCTCGACTGCATTGCCTCTGGGCCTGCATATAATGAGACAGACTATCCAACAGAAGAGCTCAGAGGAGTAGCACCCCTCATCTCCCAGCAGCCAGGAAGCAGAAAGAGTGGAAGGTTAGGTCATGGGTTGTGATATACCTTTCAAAAGCATGCCCTTCTTGTGGATTGCCCTGGTGCTGTTTGTATTTTGATGCTAATTCCTCTTCCCCAAGAATGACTTTAAGTGAACCTTCTCCCCATTTTAACTTGTAAAATAAAGACCAGAGCTAGTGATTGAGCAGTGGAAGAGAGGTGGAACAAAAAGGTTTTGGGGAATGAAGGAGAGATAGGAGTGGGGAAAGAGGGAGAGAAGGGAAGACTGAAGAGGAGGAGGTGGAAGGAAATGGAGCAGAAGCACATGGCCTGGTGAAAACAGCAAGTTATAAAGAATCTCATAGCTGGGGAATATAGTAGAGTAGCGGTAGATCAGCCCAATCTAGGCGCGCAGCGTGTATTCATATTAACTGAGTTGTGTTTTCCTTGCACGGGCTTATTTGGGTTGGAGATTTACTGTAACATGCCCCCGGGAGTCTACTGCCTCCAGCCAAGCTTCATCTCCTGGTAGCTTATGAATCCATCAAGGGATGAGCACACTGACTGAGCTAGAAACCTCATGCCCTAACACCTCTCAATAGAGCCATCAGCTGAGAACTACGTCATGGCCTTTGCAGGAGCTGCTTCACATCCAAGCCATCACCCATCTCTAGATGACAACGAGTGCTCTTCTGCATGACACCTGGGTTGCTTCACATTGAGGATACAATCTCGTGTCACCTACTCACCCGCCCCGTTATCCAGTCACTCCATGCTGCTCAACATGCCAGTTCACACCGCTGTGAAGCCACCGTTGCTCTATTTAAAGGGTTTTCTGTGATTGACTCTTACTTGTCCTCCAACGCCTAACTGCATCCATCTCCCAGGAAGACTTCCCTATGGGCATCAGGGAAAGCATCTTGTCCTGTGGGCTTGTCCATAAACCATATCTTAGATCACTTGCCACATTGCAGAAGAGTCCACCACTTTCTGGTCACTTTCCTAACCCCAACCCTTGAGGCAAGGACTAAAATGAAACCCTGAGTGAGTGTGTAGGTGGGTAGGTTAACAGATGCATAGGCCTTGGCCTCCAGGATTCAACATTGTTATCCATCATATGCTGGAGTTTCAAAAAAGAGCTAAATTGTAATATGGACTTAGGAAGTGGAGAAAGGGACACCCCCCCCAGCTGATGGACTGCCTGTGTACATTCTGAAAGCTGGAACCAGAGCCATGTCAAGGTGCCAACATGGCACGGTCTGATACATCAAGAATGGAGCAACCCTACCCCACCCTTGCCATGGCTTCTTCTTCTTGTCTCATTCCAAGCCCAACACACACACACACTTGCAGGGGAAACCACAGACCTGCTCCAAGGCACAGGAGAGCAGAGCAAGGTCTTTGTCCCTTTGGTGTCACTGTGAATAAAGACAGCTTCCAGTAGAAAAGGTTAACTTTTGCTCACTGAATTCTGTTACACTTAAAACAACTGTTAGGGTGGAAGAGCCTGCTAAAATAACATGGACAAGGTAAAGGGGAGGCTTATAACTGGACCTACAACAAAGCTGGTCCCGCTGTCTTTCAAAGCCACCCTGAGGAGCATGTAAAAGACACTGATGTCCTTTCTCTAGTAAACTTCACAACTCTACAGGCATTTACACCTCTATACAGAGAGTCCTGGTTTCCCTGTAACAGGTTGGATTGTGGGTAAGAATGGCTAAGAAAGCCTCTCTCTGTTCTAGGAAAGGGACCACCTGGACCGCTCCAGAGGTAAGCAAGATAGGTTGAGATGGTAGAACAAGACTTACAAACCCAGGCACTAGAGACAGACTCTGCAGGATGCGTTCAGCCTTTCAGCACTTAGGGCGCTAAAAACAAACCTACACTACTTGGCGGCCCCACCTGTGCTGTGGTGTAAATTCTTCCTTCCAGGGCACAAAAAAGCAAGGTTGTCGTGGGTGTCAGGGTGAGAGGAATGCAGGAGAAAGCATCTCCACATCCATGACAAATCCATATCAGGGCAGAGCAGCTCACAGCACAGAAGACAGGAAACAGAGTCAGGAACCAGGACTAGATTTGCCCTTCAGAGACATGCGGCTCCCAGTGACCGACTTCCTCCTCTCGAGCCTGCATTCCACCCTCCAGCACCTCCAGATCCTCCACTCCAGTTGTGAATCCATCAGTGGCTTCATCTGCAGAAACACCCTCCCAGACAGCTCCAGAGGTGCGCTCTCCTAATCTCCTAGGTGTCTCAGTCCAGTTAACCTGACAGTCGAGATGAACTGGGAGTGGGAAGATGGCTCCATCTATAAAGTGCTTGCCGTGCAAACATGAAGACCTGTTTGCCAGGTGGGACTGCTGAGGTGGCTCAGCAAGTAAAGGTGCCTGCCACCAAGCCCCATGGCCTTAGTTTGATTTCCAAGATCTACGTGGCAGAAGGAGAAAACAGATTCCCTTGGGTTGTCCTCTGACCCCATGTATATGCTGTGTACTGCTCACTTGCACGCAAATAAATAAATAAATAAATAAATGTAATTTTAAAATGTTTACACACAGTGATTAACTACTACAGCAAACCCCTAATGTAAGGAGAATCTAGCAGACATTTCCAGTTCCAATAGAATCCTAACAAAGCCAGTCTCCTCTCCTCCAGGGTGGGAAGACTCTTGATGGTTATTTTCTGGTCCTTATAGTATCTCTAGTCACAGATAGGGTCATGGTGGCCCAGAGAAGAGACATGTGCCAAGGTCACTCAGGAGCTAGCAAGAGACAGAGCTGGGACCGAGCCCACCTCCCTTCTTGGGCAGCTGCTCCTGGGAGGAGCCTGAGTATGGAGTGGAGCAGAGCGGCAAATTCCAGGGACTCCAAGGGGTTTGCTCAGCCCGCCTCCACAGAGTACCGGGAAGGCCAGGCCCTGGTGGCTGGCAGGGAATGCCAGGTCTCCTCTCGCGTGAGGCCAATGTCCTGCACAGCCCCCTTTAAGGAGCGTTCTGCCATCCAGTCTTAATTTTAGCTTGGAGGCGTGCCACCAGCAGCTTTAACTAGAGGCCGGCTGAAGTTATGCAGGACAGCTGTCAGCCGGCATGCTGGGTGGGGCCTATTTAGCCGGCAGCGGCACCAGTCTGGAGACCCTAAGCTTGGTCTTTCTGCCCCCAGGACTATCAACGATACCAGCCACAAGGCTCTGATCGCCTCCTGAAGGAGCCCCAGCCTCACAATGATGACCGAAGAGCACACGGATCTGGAAGCTCGGATCATCAAGGACATTCACTGCAAGGAGATAGACTTGGTGAACCGCGACCCCAAGAACATCAATGAGGACATTGTGAAGGTAGGCTCGGTGCCCAAGTGGGACATCATGGTCCTCACACACTTGAAGTCAGCCTCCCCAAAATCCCCTGGATACTGTCTTCTTCAAACCCCAGCAAACAGGCAAAGTTGTACAGGCCTTAGCAAGGCAAGAAGAAAACTTTAACCACCTTCATAATGGTGTTAAGGGGAAGACACCAAAAATGCCATCTTACTAGTAGCTCCAAGTGCCTGCCCTTGGCTCTGGCCCCAGGCCCCAGAGGAGTCACTGGGAAGATACAGAACCTGGGCCAAGTGGTTGCTTTGCTTTGCCAGCAGCATTTAGGCTGTCTCCATAGTGGGCTTGGGGTTAATCTGAGGCCAGCTTCATCAGTGGCCCCTCCAAGAGACACTAGTTGCCCCACAGCAGTGCCTAGTATTTGTCTCTCAAGCAGAATGAGCCTTACAGGCCATCCTTCATGTTCCCTGCCTCCCTAGCTCCCTGCTTCAGCCAAGGCCTAGTAGCCAGGACTAGGCAAAGGCCTCTCAGCAGGCACCCAGAAAAGAATACTTAAGTGCCTTGGGTCCCCATGACTCAATCTCTGTCTAAACTAAATGCCAGAGGAACCCCATCAGAGCAAAGTCCCAGCCACCAGCTTCAGAGTCCCCAGAGTAGCTGGGCATCCAGGCTAGGTACTGGGACTCACAGGCCAGAGCTGCCTGTGGAACTACAGGTGCAGTGTGGCCCCGGAACAGTCACCCTGCGCACTGTCAAACCATCCACAGCACTGCAGTCACTCCTTCCAGCGGCTGAGCTCTGAATATAATTGTGAGGACTGTGCTCTCAGCATGACAGTCACTGTGGCTTAGTGTTACATGTGTAGTTTTTATAGGATTCCACTAGAGCCGTACCCGGCTTACAGAAAAGCTAGGCAGACATTATAGAGATGGCCAAAGTACCCACCTGCTGTGAAATTTAAAGTTTTCTAGCAGTTACTTAAAAAAAAGAAGAAATTGATTTTTATGAGGCCAACAAGATGGCTCAGTGAGAAATGATGCCCACTGCCAATTCTAATAACCCTGAGTTCTAGCCCAGAACCTATGTGATAGAAAGAAAACAGACTCCTACAAGGCCTCTGAATTCCACACATGCACCATAGCACATCATGTACACACACACACACACACACACACACACACACACACACACACACACATACACACACACACATACACACACACACATACACACACATACACATACACACACATACACACACACACACATACACACACACACACATACACGCACACACTAATTTTTAAAAGAAATTAATTTTTATGTTTTCACTTAATTCTGTATCCAGAATTGTAGCATTTCAACACCTAAGCCACATAAAAGGATACACATCTGTTTCTAGAACTCTGTATGTCTTTTACTGAGGACACACCTCTTTGTGGACTCCAGATTTTCCTCAGTAATACATGTTCCATATTTGGTTCATAAAATTTAACATTGAAAACTGATTCACATGGTCAGATTGTGCCGGACATTCTTACGTTTTTCCACAGTGGAGCCGCGTCTCTCTTTTTATACTGTGATTATTGTGACACAGAATTTAGAGATGTGGCATCAAGTGAGCCACAGATTTTAGCAACACAACCAAGACTTCATTCAAAGGCACAGCCAGAGTTGCCATCCTTCAAGACTGCCCCTCCCACCTGGCTAAAACCCAGCCTTCCATGTGCCCGTCCACACCCGACACAAGCTGGTGCCACCTGTGTGCTCTGCCTGGTGACTCACAATGCCAACCCCCCCTCCCCCAGAGCATACCCCTGTATCCTGAGCAGTAGTGCGCACCTTCACTCTACCCAACTCAGACTCCAAGGCCACCACCCAATGTCACCTCCTCTAAAAAGCCTTCCCTGACTCCTCCAGGTAGTCAACTGCTCCACATCTTGGAACCCCTTCATCAGGTCTGACCTAACTCACACCATTGTGTGCTAACATAGGTCACTAATGGTGGCGATGGAACCCTATGAGGCACACACAAAGCAAAATTTCCCAACTCCAAAATACTAGAGACCTGCAGCAGTCATGGTTTCCATAGAGTAATCCAGCCAAACTGCCTGGTTTCAACTCCAGACTCCACCCAGAAGCAAAGACACTGGATATGTCACCTAAGCGTCTGAACCTTATTTCCCCCATGTGACAATACATCAGTTCCAGTCACCTCCATCAGATACATGAGCCCCAGGCATCTCTGGGCAGCAGAAATGCCCGGTTATGAACTGAAGGTTTATAAGACAGTCACCACTCCCAGGAAGTGTGTGGTTACCTGGGGCTGAGCAGAGCCCTCAGGCAGCCTCACATCCAGAAGACTGGAAAACTGAGTCCTTGGTGGGTACTAGGGCTGGGGATAAAAAGCATAGGACAACACAATTTCTCAGGGATGCTGTGATGGGTACCAAGTGCAGAGGGAATTGATAAGGTTTTACTGAGCCAAGAGGGAGCCAGACCCTAGGACCCCAAAAAAAAGGCAGTGGTAGTATTGTAGTGCCCAGTTCTCTGTCACTTCTCTGAGGAAGAAAAGCGTCCTCTCTGGCAGCCCTGATCCCCATACCAATATCTCCCAAAGACTAAATAAAAGGTGCACAATTAATATTGTTCAGAGGAAATTAGCTGGCATTGTTTGGACATTTTCTGCCTTAGGAAGTTCTCTGGCATTTCCTTCCCTTCATTTTTAATGAGCCAGAAATGAAACATTTAGAAACGCAGAAGAGGGATAATATCGGAACATAAATACCACACAGTTTCAGAGAGCTGACGGGCTGGGGGAGGGGTGGGCTCTCAGAACAAGACAGCCTTCTACTGCCTGGGTTTCTGTCATCACCTGGGAAAGAAAGGAGACAGAAGGCGTCAGGTGAGAGACAGAGATAAGACAGAGGTCAAGGCGAAGGCACAGAAGCCACTGAAGCATGCTAGGTCGCCTTGCCAGGGTGATCTTACATGTCAGCAGCGTCCTCCTGGGATGGGGTGAACAGCAAAGACAGAATCCGGGAAGCACCAGCTACGGTCCCCAGCTAGGACACTAAGCTTGCTGAGTCTCTCGAAAAAATCCTTTTCCCTCTGTGAGCAGGAGTCCCTGGTATAGAAAGAAACCCGAGTGGGAACGAGGGACCTCACTGCAGTCAGCTGCAGACTTCATGTATTAAAACACGAGGGAGGAAGGAGACAGAGCCACCTGGGGGACCCCAGCATAGGGAGGGGGTACTTCCTATAGGTACTGCTCTCGAACCCGGCCTGGACAGTAAAAGCCACAGTGAAAATGAAGCCCATATACCCACTAAAGTAGTCTCTGACGCTCGGGTCAGGCCTCTGGCTGAGTGGAAGGCTTGAGAGATGGGCATTGAGGAACTGTGAAGAGGGTACCTCATTTCCTTCCTCACCCAACCCTGCTACTAGTATGAAAACCCCGCCCCATGTTACTGAGAACCAGCTGCATAACAGGCACCATGCTGCCTAGAGGGTATGCCAAGATCTGTGTGCCCACTGCATACCAGGCTTTGGGACTCTAAGCTCACTTGTGCATGTGCCCCATGCAAGGGCACCTCCTGATGACTCGGAGTGGAGATAATCTAGCGCCCTCCCCCAGGCAAGCCTAGAAACCCCAGCCTGCCCCAGTCCCTGGAGTCATTTCTGAGAAGGCGCGCAGCTGACTCCAAGTCCCTCCCTCACTGGCTTACACACACGGGACCTTGCTCCTGAAGCTGCAACTTCCAGCTCCTCAGAAAGGGAAGCAGACAGATGTATCTGAACTCTTCTCAGTTCATGGATTCCCCACCCATTTTCCATGTACACCTGCCACAAAACACCCTCCGTCTTCCAATGGCACCTTCTGCTTGTCGGCAAAGCCAAGATGCATTTAGAGCAGCCAGCAGTCTATCCTCAAAGTCCTGCTTCCAGTTTTGGTGGAGCTGTGACACATGGCTGTGCAGTAATAAAGCTGACCCGATGCCTCTTCCTGGGAAGAGCCCGAGCCTTGCAGATGAGACTAGAATAAGGAGCTGGGCAGGAGAAGGTGCCAAATGCCATAAGTGGGTGTCAGAGGAAGTGTCCTGGAGGTTAGGGGAGAGAGGGGACTTGTGCCTGAGAAAATCAGGGCTGTCTTCCTGCCCAAATGAAACCCAAGGTGCACTTTTTAAAATGAGAAAAAAAATTGAAATGAGGACCAGGCATTCTAGAAACAGGAAGTGGAATGAGCAATTATATGGAATCTTTTCACAGTTCTGGGAAGAATACAGGATGGAGTTGATAACTGTGAGGGGCAGGTGCCACCATCACCCCTTCCTGTGTACACAGCAGGCATTACTAATGGATCATAGTACTCTTCCAGGAAGCCAAGCCCCATCATCTAGTCAGAGTTGGTACCACAAATAGAACCTCTTCGCTATTCTGGCTGCTGGAGAATACAGAACTAACTGTCCCTTGAAGAAAGCACAGAGCACCCAAAAGAAAGTGTGCAGGTGAGAACGCAGAAAGGGCAGGCAGACAATGCAGAGTGTATCATAGTTCATCTGATCCTTACTGGAAGCTCCTTTATCTCCCTCCAGAAACTACTTCTCAAAATGGCTATGTGGGCCCTGGGGCGACGGCTCAGTCAGAAGAGTGCTTGCTGCACACACATAAGGACCTGAGCTTAGCTTCCTCAGAACCCAGGCAGGGCTGGTGTATGCTGTAACTCCAGCCCTGGGACTGGGGGAGATAAAATATCCCTGAGCCTTGCAGACTAACTGGGCTAGCTGAATAGATGAGTTCCAGGCTTGGTGAGAGGAAGTGTTGGAAAAGTAATGTGGAGAAGTAACTGAGTAAGATTCAATGTTGGCCCCACACCTCCATGCACACATATGTGCACATGTGTATGGGCACATGCATGTACACATATGCATGTGTACCCACATATACACACATACCCATGAACACACACAAGGCTATGGAATTAATATAGAGGTATTCTCACCTGGTGATGCTTTGTTTGTCCAGACCTTTCAAAATGTGGTCTCCTTTGTGGGGTTTAGCTTGCTAAAATGTGGTTTCATGGGTTTTGTCATTATAAGAAGTCTACGCAACCAAAGTAGAGAGGGTCTTGTCCTTCAGGTCTGAACATCAGCAAACGAGTCCTGCAGCCTCTAGGAAGTGAACCTGGGATCTAGGGTGCCTTCCCCAGTGACATGCTTTTATCAGTAATCAGCTGCCATGTAGCCCATCACCCACCCACCCCCAGAAGTTCTGTGGCTTTGTGGAGCTGGGTGGGTGGTTCTACTGTCTCTGGGGACATCCCCTGAAGCTTCAGTCAGATGGTATCCTAGGGCTGACATCACTTGGGGACTCTTCTGGGCTAGAACATATTCTAGCCCAGAAGGTATTCTGCTATTCTAGGACACAGGTAGAGACAGAGGACAGGACTCAGTGGGGATGCTGGCATGGGTAAGCTTCCATCTCAGAGTTTCAGGGCTGTTTCTAGAGAGAGGTTGAAACACACACTTAGTACCACTCTAGAGCAAGGTATAAGAGTACATTTCAAAAACCAGTAACTCTGCCAGGTGTCCCTAAAGCAGAAGGCGACAGGACTTCCTGGTGCTTAGTCTGTAGCTGGCCCAATGCTTTCTCTGTCACATTCTGATGGTTAAAATGAGTCACATGGCAACCTCAGACTTGAAATGGGACAAGACCACCCACGGTCATAGATACAAAGAGGTGTGACTCACTGAAGGTTATTTGGGGAGACTAGCTAGCCAGCAGCCAGAAGCGAGTACATGGTCTCAGACTCCAGCCAAGTCATTTCTATCTCTCCCCACCCTACCAGTGCCATCTTCACCAAAGGCACTAGCTGAGAGGGCAAGAGAGATGCCAGGAAGAAGCCAGCAAGAGGCTAAGTGCCAAAATGCACTGGGAAGACAGTGAGGCCCTGCTAGGAGGTTCCAGTCTCACTTCCTGTGGCCTTGTTTTCCAGGGCTTCTTCCCTGGTCCTTTACACAAACGCAAGTCCCTTTGTGCTCCAGCAAGGGTTCTCCAGGTAGCTCTGTAGGATACTTTCTGTCCAAACTTCTGGTAATACCTGGTCACCTCCTTCTGAGATTCAGCTCCTGCTGGCATACCTGGCTATAGGGAGTGGAGAAAGCCTGGATTGAAGTTCTGACTGACTGTTGACATAGGCTCAGGCCCATGGAGTAATGCAAAGTCTACTCCCCAGGGGATGGGGGGTCAGAGGTAAATGGCAAACTCTCCCCTTCTGGTCTGTATGTAGTTGTTGATTAACATGTAAAGAAAATGTCCACATAGCTTTCTTCTCCTGGACACTTCCAGCCTGAAGGCTGCTCACCCACAGGGACTGCTCCTATAAAGATTAACTAAGTCTGCCTCCTTGGTCTATTCTATACCATAAACCCTGCCTCCTTGTTTAGCTGTATGCAACAGCCCCACCTCTCTGTTCAACTCTGCATGCTACACATGCTAAGCTTCTGGGGTACTGTGTTTTCTCCATCAGAGAGTCCAGACCACCTGATCCCAGCTTTCTGTCTGTGTCTATCTGTGTTTGTCTTTTCTCCCTTCCTTTACTGACTCAGTCAGGTCCATCGCAGAAGCAGTGCTGGACGAGGCACCTGGCCCATGTGGTGACCCTGGGCAAGAAGCATGCAGAGGAGATTGAGGCACAGGCTTTGCTGTCCATCTAGCTTGAATTCCATTATGCTTGGCCTTTATATACCTTATGAAACGACTAGTATAAGATGTATAGGCAGAGTTGATCTAGAGGGTCCAAATGCATTATGAGTTTTACCATGGTCATCCCAGATCATACAGAAATCTGCTAATATTGTTTCTAACAAAAGAAAGAAACCTCATCCATCTTGTTAAACTGTCTTTACAGCCATCATCTCATTTTAATTCGTAATTTTATGCATCAGTGCTTTTCAGACTGTGTGGGCAATGGTCAGTCTGACCGAGATTATTCCAGTCTATTGTAACAGTTATACTTTTGTAAGACATAGTAAAAATTATCAGAGAAATGAAAAGAGAGTATATAGTATAAATCCCCATTGATATTATTATTCAGTAGTCATACATGACTGCATCGAATTGCGATGACCATTTCTAACACCAACTCAGCTTCTGTACTGACCTTCTGGGACTGAATGGCCCACCCCTTACATAGCATGACAGCAGTCTAGGATACCAGGATCCAGCCATGCTAAGGTTTTTGCTCCTGTCTTTAGACGCCAACACTGAAGCTATGCCGAGAACCATGTCCCCATCCTCTCTCTGCAGAGTTCAACACAACAAATAGCTAGAGAAAAAGCATAGCGCCTTGAATCACACAGTAGCCCATCAGCCAAGTGGATGCTGGAAGCCTCACACCACCTCCTATACTCCTAGACATCTTATCTGAATTATCCCAACCCTGGATGACCAAGGACTGAATAGTGTGGAATTCTGGGTGGAGGCAGACTTTGGATGCAGGAGTAGGTGTTGTCCTCCCACCTCATTTCCAGGCAACCCAGTGGTCCTGCACCTTGCCAACCTTCTAGTGACTGCAGGGACGGTGCAGACCTGTGCCAATGAAACAACTGGCTTTCTTGTTGCTCCCAAAATAACTATGTCAGAGAAGACACAGGCTGAAAGAGTACCATCTCCCCTTCCCACCCTTCAGCTACATAGGTGACTCTGAGACTTTCTCAGCCCAAACCCTCCAAGAAAAATCCTTCTCCCTCCCACTGCTAGAGAGGAAAGGAATTCAGTGTGCTTGATGCACTACAGGGCAACCTAGACATGCTGAGTGACTCTTATGGATGGCTTTGATGAATGGCTCTCCGAGCCAGAATTTGTGGTCAGAGTGCTCTCAGGTCTCAGATTCAATTTAGGGGAGCAGCTACCTCCTCCCTGCGCAGCCCAGCTCTCCAACAGCATGTTGCTGCTTCAAAGAAAAGAAACCAGTTGCCACACATTCACCTCTCAAAGATGATCCCAGGAAATAACTCAAGTGTGGGTGCCAAATAATTTCTGAGAAGAAATGGTAATTTAAAAACAAAACAAAACAAAAAAAACAACAACAAAAAATCCTCATAGAAGGGACAAGCATCATAAGCAGGAAAGAAAGAATTCATCCATTGTCAGCTGTCACTGAGAGGTCCACACCATGTGAGGAGATCAGCCGGAGAATTCTTCTATTCATCATCTGGAGTGTTAGCAGAAGTTCCAAGACATATTGTATAAGACTTTAAGAGCATTTGAATAAGTACTTATCATTAACGAGTACCTACCATGTGGCAGGTATTGAGTACTGAGCACTGGGTGCTCAGTAAGTATTTGTTTCTGTGGATGAACATATGAATAATGGATAGAGAAGAAGAGGGGAGGATAGGTAGGTGAGTATATGGATAGACAAACAAATAGGAAATGAATGAATAGATAAGAGATAGAGGGGTGGGTAGATGGGTATGGGTAGAAGATGAGAGAATGGGTAGGGAAATGGGTAGTTAGATAAATAGATGATGGCAGTGGACAAGTAGATGATAGATAGATGATAGGTAAATAGATGAAAGATAAACAGATAGATGATAAATAGATGATAGATAGATAGATAGATAGATAGATAGATAGATAGATAGATAGATAGATGAAAAATGAATAGATGATATCTTGCTGAAGATTAATAGATGGGTAGATAAATGGGTAGAAGAGGGAATGAGTGGATAGGTAAATAGATGGTTAGACAAATGCATGAATTATTAGGAAAATATATGACTAGCTACATGGGTAAATAAATGGATAAAAAGGGAGATGAACAGATAATGTATGGGTAGATAAATAAATAGATGGTGAGACATACATGGGTCATGAGAAAATAGAAGAAAAATTATCTCTGCTCTTTATACCAATAAAAAATGCTAACCACTTTTTTCTAATATTTTTTCTCCTTTTACTTGAAAGTAGATTTTTTTCAAACAATATGTTTTAATCAGTTTTTCCTTTCCCACCTCCTCCCAGATCCTTCCTACCTCCCCACCATCACCATTAGAAAATAAGCAGGCAACCAAAGAAAAGCAGAATAGGGCAACACACACACACACACACACACACACACAAACCAAAAGAGCCAAGGGAAAAAATCACAAGAGCACAAAAAACACATACAGACACAGACATACACACTTGTGCACACAAGAGGCCCATAAAAATGCAAAGTAGGAAACCATAATCTCTAAGTGCCTTCATCAGGGTTTCTACTGCTGCAGTGAAACACAATGACCAAAAAGCAAGTCGGGGAAGAAAGGGTTTGTTTGGTTTATATTTCCACATCACTGCTCATCATCAAAGGAAGTCAGGACGGGAACTCAAGCAGGGCTAGAACCTGGGGGCAGGAGCTGATGCAGAGACCATTGAGAAGTACTGCTTACTGACTTGCTCTTCGTGGTTTCTCAGCCAGCTTTGTTATAGAGCCCAGGGATTGCACCGCCCAAAATGTGATGGGCCCTCCCCACCCATGAATCACTAATTAAGAAAATACCTTACAGGTGTGCCTACAACCCAATCTTATATAGGCATTTTCTTAATTGAGGCTCCTTCCTCTCAGATAACCTTAGCTTGTGTAAAGTTGATACAACAATCCACCACTATAAGTAAAAGACCTGTGATGTTTAAAAAAATAAACAAATAAATCCTTCAGGAGAACTATTGAGTTCATTTTCTGTGGTGCTCCACTGCCGGCCATGGGACCTGATCTTTCATGATTTACACACCTCCTGAAGCTGTCTTGGAGAGAACTAACTTTTCCTTTGCCAGTGGCTGTCATTTGGAGATAGCTCATGGGTTAGAGATGGGGCTTGTGTCTACTTCTCCTCTCAGAACTGGGACCCCATCTGGCTTAGACCCTATAGCTCCTATGTATGGTGCCACAGTCTCTATGAGTTCTTACGTGCCTCAGTCCTGCTGTGTCTAGAAGGCCTTGTTTCCTTGGTGTCTTCCATCCCCTAAGGCTCTTACAATCTTTCCCGCCTCTTCTGCAAAATTCTCTGAGCCCTTAGAGGAGGGATTTGACAATGACATCCCATTTAAGACTGAGTGTTCCAAAGTCCCTCACTGTGGACATTTTGAGTTATGTGTCTCTGTGTTTCTTCCCATCTGCTGCAGGGAAAAACGTCTCTGAGGGTGGCTGAGTAGAACTGCTGGTCGATAGTATAGCAGAATGCTGTTAGGAGTCATTTTATTACTAAATTCCTCTAGCAGAACAGTAGTATTGCTTTCCCTCTGGTCTCAGGTTTTGGCCCCCAGAGTAGTGGGGGAGATGGACTCCACTTCATGGAGTGAACCTTCAATCCAATCAGATAGTAATTGGTTACTCCCACAACTTTTGTGCCACTACGACATCAGCATAGTATGCAGACAAGTCACCATGGTAGATCACAGAGTTTGTCGTTGGATTGGAGTTTACCCTTCTCCTCTGGTAGCATGCAGAGTAGCTTCCAGTGTCCTGAACAATACCCAGCAGTGGTGAGGGCTCTAGGTAGGCAGCAGCCTTGCCGTCAGTTTGTGTGGCACAACCAATAGCCTTGACAATAGCCTAAGTTGTATGGGTGTTCCCTTAAGTCCCCTTGACCAACAACTGAGTTAGATGTAACCCATTCCAGTCATTGGATGTTTCATTTGGTGACAAGAGATGTCTAGTTTGGGATTTGTTTCCCCCATTGTTTGGTGGTTCCATTTGAATGTCTTTCATATATGTACATAAGTTAATAAGTTTCTACTGTAGTAGGTTTCTATATGACCCTTAAAATAGCCCTTTAGTTTTAGCTACCCCTCCCCATACTTCCTTCCTTACCCTACCCCTCTTCCCTCATTGTCTCTAATAAGATTAATGATTCTCTCATTAATCTTCCCATTGCTGTCCCCTCCCAACACCAGTCCACAACTATATTCTATTTCCTCTTCCTCAGGAGCTCCTTCCTCCCCCCCCCCCCCCGAGTCCCTTACTCTATACCTAACCTCTTTGGTTGACCAATTCCATTTTAAAGAGGAGGGAACAAATCTCACTGAAGTTAAAAGACATGCCAAACCTACCCATCTGGTCAGCAGCTGCACTGGCATGCAAGCTCTCCTTTGGACTCTAGCTTTCTAGGTTTTTGTTCCTGTGGGTGGCTTGCTTGTTTGTTCACTTGTTTGTTTGAGACAGGATCTCACACTATAGACAGACTGACCTGCCTCTCACTATGTGGTGCAGGCTTTCATCAAACTTAGAGCAATCTTCCTGTCTAGGCCTCCCTGGGATGGGATCACAGGCGTGGCTCGATCTTTATACTACAGCCTCCCCCTCCAGCAACAGCTGTTCAGTCAGTTTCTGTATATCAAGTACACAAAACATCCAACTTAAGAAGAGTGCAGGTTGCTTTGGGCTCACAGTTTTGGAAGTCTCAGTCCATGACAGAGGGCCCCATTGCTTTGAATCTATGATGAGACAGTTCATTGTGGCTGAAAACACATGTTGGAGGAAGGCATTCACCTCATGGCAGGGAAGTGAAAGAGAAAGAGGAAGGCACCTATGGTCTAACAACCTTCCACTAGATGCCTACAAAAAGGGTCCTTTGGTCTCCCAGTAGTGCCTCCCTGGGGACCAAGGCACTGTTCTATTAGAGGACATTTCAGATCCAATCTCTAGCAGCATCTTACCATTCCTAACCCTGCCATTAAGGGTTCTGAGTATTTGTATGTCTCAATTCACTCAATCCTCTGACAACACCTACAAAACAGGGCAAGAAAAATGCAACCCAGAGAAACCTCAATAACCTGCTTGGGTTATCCAGCCAGTAAGTAGCCACTCAGAGTCCAAAGCACGGCAGTGATTTTAAAGCCAAGCAGAAACAGGAAAAGTATGTCAAATAGAGGAAGTTGCTGAAATAAAGGAGGCAATCTGGGCTACAGTGATTCATGACCCACAGCTCTGGGTGGGTGTAAAGATAAAGAACTAGGACTCTGTCTTGAAATAGGTTTTTCTGCCTATCAAGGGGTAGATCTCACTGAGAGTCATCACCTTCGCTGAGGGATGCAGCATAGCCTTGGGATCCCACCGCAGTTAGGGTAGCAGGAAGACCGTGGAGTAGTCATGATGCCTGGATTGAGCCTGGTCCTGGTCCAGGCTAGAGCTCCTACCTGTGAGCCCACATATCCTGTGAGTTGAGCTGTCCCCTTCTGGCTCCTGCAGGTAGATTTTGAAGACGTGATTGCGGAGCCCGAGGGCACCTACAGCTTCGACGGTGTATGGAAGGTGAGCTTCACCACGTTCACCGTCTCCAAGTACTGGTGCTACCGCCTGTTGTCTACACTGCTGGGTGTTCCACTGGCCCTGCTCTGGGGATTCCTGTTCGCCTGTATCTCCTTCTGCCACATCTGGGCCGTGGTGCCCTGCATTAAGAGCTACCTGATCGAGATCCAGTGCATCAGCCACATCTACTCACTGTGTATCCGCACCTTCTGCAACCCGCTCTTCGCTGCGTTGGGCCAGGTCTGCAGCAACATTAAGGTGGTGCTGCGAAGGGAAGGCTAAAGCCAGGCTGGGCTGTGGGGAAGGCTGGGCAGGGGGATCAAAGGTCAGGTGAGCATACCTGGCTCTGCTCCACATGGGCTGCTGGAGAGCTCTTCCTTTTGAGGTTCCTCTCAATTCCACCTCAAGATGGGAAAACTTGGTGCGGGAGGAGCCAGAAGGAAAAGACAGCCCAGTGTGGAAACACGGGCACCCCTGCTCCGCTCAGCCTCCCATGAACCCCGGCGGCCCTGACTGAGCGGAGGGTTCCTTAAGAGGCAGCTAGCGCAAGGCTTTGCGTTCACATGTACTGTAATAGCCAGTCTTCTAGAGGTGTGACTCGTCTCCTCATGCTAGGGGGAGCAAGCAGTGACTGCCGGCATTGAGGAAGGTGCTGCAATAAAGGGTTTTAACTGCACCAGGGATCACTATGCTTTGTTTGCGTCTGTACAGTGGCTGTGTGCCCTCCTCTAGTTCTGAAACCCAGAAGATTCGGTTGGTCCTCTGGGCAAATTGAAAACCAGAACGAAGTTTTGTTTCCTTCAGGAGTCTGCTCCCTTGCTGCGCATAAACAGGATCTCCCATACAAGGAGATTATTTTCAAATGACTTCTGCTGTCCCTGAGGCAGGTGAGGAGTACCGAGGGCAGGTGAGCATCTCTGGGCACTGCTGAAAATAGATCCCCAACTTCAGGCCACTAGGAATCCCCACTCTGGCTCAGACACTGAGACGGGAACACACTGGGCCTTGCCACGTGGCTTATGCGCACCATCAGTCCTAAAAAATGTCACGAGTGCAGGAGGCTCAGGGTATGTACATCTGAGTTAGCTGTGAAAATAACAGTAACAATGTGAACTTGCCACACCCACCTCCACCCCAGAAATACGCACAGCACACCTCAGCAACCCAGCGCTCAGATTGCTTTCCTTACATCCTGTCTTGGGAACCTGGTCCCTTCAAGGTGACACTAAATGTTTCCAAATTTCCAGCTAGACCACAGCACGTGGTGCAGTTGGCAAATCCCACCAGGGGTTTTGGTTCAAGATCATTGTGTCTTTCCACAAACAAATGAGCACACCTAGGACTCCAGAGAATAATATCAGGTCCCCCTCTTGCCCCCTGCCACAGCCCATGAAACTGTCATCAGTAGGAGGTGATCCCAGAGCCTACCAGGAAACTAATATAAGATGCCACTGTTCTGGGAGGGTGGAGGAAAAAGGCAATGAAATCTACAGAAAAAAAATGTTTATTAAGTGCACCATTTATGGAGCAGCAGCTGGTAAAGCAGGCATTTCAGAATTGGCTGTGTCACTCACCAGACGCAGGGGACACTGGGCACCACACGAGTGTCCATGAAATCACATTATCAAGGAGTTCACACTGTGTGCTGAGGGGCATCTCATTGCAATTGAATACCAAAGGTACATGCTGAAAGCTGGGACCATCAGCCGGCAGCCTGCACTGACATCCTCCTGTGCTCTCTGAAGTGATGGCTCAGATTTGTCCCAAAAGGAGACACAGAGTTTTAAATGGAGACTCTTTTCTGGCAGGGCCTAAGTGACTCTCACAGTTTGCACACTGACTCTTCATGGTCAGAACAACGAAACATTCCAGAACATTCAGCTCCAGTTTAACACAACTTTCAACCCTGCACATGGATTGTAAACAGGCTGGAAAATGGAAGGGGCACTGGGGATGTCAGGTGTGGAATCTGAGGAAGAAGAACACAGGTCACAGGACTGGGAGTGGGTGTTTTGAACCCCTAGAGATCCTCAGCTTTCATTGGGGAGATAACAATTGAAAAAAATGATAAAAAAAAAATTTTTTCCTGTGCGATTAGGACAGTAAGGTGCCAATCCAATGTTGCTGGTGAAGTCAACTGTCACTTATGTCACAGATACGGGTGTCAGGACAAGACCCAAGGTACCAGCTAGAGCTTTCATGGAGACTGACAACAGCAGGTTTCTATGCCCTCTGGGGCTCTCCGGAACACTGTGTCCATGGTCAGAATATCTGAGTCACTCCTTCCCTTGACCCCTAGTGACACCTTTTGGCCCTAAGGATAGCAACTTCTCTGTGGATAGCAGGGAATCAGAGCACCTGCAAGACACAGATGCTAACAGGCTACTGCCATGCCTGCCATCACCCAGGCGAGCAGGATGGTCTAGGACATAGGCAGACACCCTAAAGCAGAATCGTGCTAGCTTCTCAAAGAGCTGGGACAAGCTGGTGTGACACTGTATGCATGAGGGTTAATGTCCCTGGGTCCAAAAATGACACTGCCTCCTATCTCCAGCTGGTGTCAACCAGCTTGCCCTAAGTTGTGGATGTTGAACATGGGCACTGTAGCACGTGGCTTCCTTCTTCCTAAACACTCAACTGCACTGTTTCATATTCATTTGTGCATGTGTGCGCATACAGGTACATGTATGGGTTTGGGCAAATACTGCAGCATAGCAGAAGAAAATGTGTTCAGAAGTATGGGAGGTGGGCAGTTAACAAAGTGGATCTACAGATTCTAGGCTTTTTGGAAGCGCCCTTGATATATTTCAGTAAGTCCAGAATTAAGTCTGGGTATTTCAAAGGGACTCCAGAGTGCACAGTGACCAGACACAGGCAGAAAGCCACTATTCAGTTGTGACCTATATTTAATGGTCAAAGGTATTTCTGAGACAGACTCATATCCTGTCCTCAAGACTGAGAGGACATTTGAGAGCATGCTTATCTGATAAACAAAACCTTTAAGACTCCTGGGGAAGTGCTGTTCTAAAGAAGACAGGCCACAATGGTGGAGCATCCCTCGGGCCTTCGGGCCTTCGGCAAAGCCAGATGGGGGTGCTCACTGCTTCCACAGGCCAGAACAGAGCCCGCCTCTGCTGCAGACACTCGGAGGTGGTGAGTCACATGGGAAACTGCACTCAAGGAAGATAGGTCAAGAAGTCCATCCATCATTGTGGTTTTCCCAGAACTCGGCTCTTGAACTTTTTTCACATTTTCAAGTGTATATAGTTTAATGGTTTTGTGCGTGCGTGTGCATGTGTGTGTGTGTGTGTGTGTGTGTGTGTGTGCATGCATGTATGCATAGGTGTGTGTGTCTGCTTGCATGTAAGTGTGTGTATGCTGTATAGCCATATATACGTGTAGAGACCAAAGGTCGACTTCTGGTGTTTTCTTCCATCACTCTCCACCTTATTTTTATTTACTGAGTTATTTGTCTTGAGATAGAGTCTCTTGCTGAACTTGAAGTTGCTTGAAGTCTGCTAGGCTGGCTGCCTTGCAAGTCTCTGACAGGATCATCTGTCACCCCCACCTCACCCCAGGGCTGAGGTTAAGGCTCACTGAGCCTGGTGTCTACATGGATGGGATGCTGGGTGCTGAAGTTGGGTCCTTACACTCACTCAGCACACATTTACTTCTCTGAGTGAGCCATCTCCTCAGCCGCTGGAGTTTGCTTTATTAATTTTAAATACGTTCTCAGAATTGTGCACCCATCACAAATTCCTAAGCATCTTAAGCACCCCAATCCCCATCTCCTTGGGAATTTTAGGATCACTTTATCAATTTCTGCAGAAGCCAGCTAGGAATTTGATGAGGATTACATCAAATCTGTCCAATAATATTACGTCTCTGATTCACAAGCACAAGGTGGCCCCATTTATCTAGTCTCCTTAACGTTCCCCAAGTGCCTATTTGCAGCCTTCAGGGCATGGGCTTGCTCTGTTTTCTCTGTTAGCCCTAGCCTTCCTTTACTCAGTCTGGGACTTTTATGGGTGGGCGCTCCTTACTTCACCTTCCCATTGGTCACCAGCAGTATAAGGAAATATAAACGATCTCTGTACATTGATCTGACACTAACCTTGCTTCTCATCTGTCAGCTCTGGGAAGAGATGGGGGGGGAGAGAGAGAGAGAGAGAGAGAGAGAGACTACTTGCATGTGTGTGAGCGCTCCTAGGATCACATATGCATGGATCAGTGTGTGTACAGACAGCTCTCCTCCCTCGTCTGTCCTGGGTGGCTCTCATTTCCTTTTCCTTCCCAAATGTTTGTCAAGCAACAACATCTTCAACCTTTCAGCCCTCGTTCTCATTCCTTCCAGAGCCAGGTGGCTTCACGGCTCAGTTTCCAGCTCCAAATGCTTTCTGGGATGTCCTAAGGATGCTAAGATCTGTCCACACAACTCAGGTCAGAAGGAAATTAGCACCACTCTGCGTCTGCAGCCTCATTTCCCACTCCTTGTCTCATCCCACTGGACTTCCTCAGGTAACTGGTCACCAATCCTAGGTGTGCCGTCTTTCACAAGATACCAGGATAAACAAGGGGTGGAGGGGACAGAAGTGAGGTGCAGGAGAATCTACCCACTGCCCAGGAACACTTGAGTCAGGGTAGTAGAAATAGGTGGGAGTCCAGGTGATCCTCTGATGGCTGAGTGACCCTGTCATCTCCCATGGAGACATTTCCCTACCCCAAGTCAGAATATGACACAGAATCTAACCAGCCCAAGGACAGGAGGGATGCAAACCAATCAATAGGCACCATATACAGCTCCATGCACAGCCACCAGAGGGGAAGATCGGCGGCTACACCACCCAGCGGCTGGCCTGGTGGGCCAGGCCTATGGCTCATGCCGAGGATGGTTGAGAACAGCTCCTCTGACTCGAGCTGCGACGACTCAGGACGAAGGTGGAGGAGTTGCTTTTCTTGCTAATGCTCGTCTCTCCAGGCCGGCTGCCCTTCAGGTACCGAGCAGAGCAGCAGAGGAAGCGCTGCACGAGTTCGTGGAAGAGATGGCCCGTGAAGAGCATGTAGATCCATGGGTTGCAGCAGCTGTTGAGGCTGGCCAAGAGCATGGCAATGATGAAGGCAGAAGCTGTGGGGCGGGGCGGGAGGAAAAGAGAACAGGTGTCACTCTGGGGTCATCCCAGACCTTCCCGACTCGGCCCATGGTTGCCCCAGCAACAGTCATCCCAGGTACCACTGGCTGGATCACAAGACAAGGTGCCAGCCACACATGGTATGTCTTTGTCTCACATCCTTGTTCAGGGTTCACTCCCTGATCTTATCACAGCCCTAAAAGCTACCTTGCCCTTGCTCTTAACTCCAGCTTCCCCAGGCACGGAAGGCCTCTGTCCTTCTCAGGTACTGTATGCATCACGGCCACTTGCTCCTTCATCCTTCACTCAGCAAATGCTTGAGTGCCTGCTGCTTGGACAACAAAGAACACAAGGCTGGGGGTCTGGGGGGAGCACAGGAGATGTCAGTCTTCATTTGCATAGCCCAGCCAGTACCAATCACTATATCCAATGGCCATACCTGCCTCTGACACTTCAGTCCCTTCATCTTTACACGGAACAATAAGAATTTCCAACCTGCCTGAAAGCCAGCAAGGACCAAAGAGTGTCAGGTGCACAGGAGTGCCCAGTGAGAGGTAATGACTGTCAATACATGCCAGGCACCAACCAGGCTCTGTGGGCACCAGAAGGAAGAGACAAACTTACTTCTAGGTACTGTTAAGCAGGAGGAATAAAAGCAAAATCTAGGCTTCTTTCACTGGCCTTAAGACTGAAGACTGTTTCTGACAGGAGGTGATTCTTGATGGCTTCTCTACCAAGAATGTTGGTAGCTTCACCTACCCAGGAGGAAGATGACAGTGAGACTAAGAATCTGTGCCTGGCTGTCCCTCATAAAGGGAGATTCACCTCAGGGTCAAGCAAACCTGCTGGTTTTCTATCTTTCAACAAAAAGAAAAACTTTTGAAACTCACTCCAGAAGTCAAATCTCAACCCAGGGAGGAGATCTTCTCTCAGAGGCTGAGGTGGCAGGGTCTGGGTGCAGAGAACAGAGGTGTGCCAGTGAAGTCCCTGGCAGGCATGGAAGAGCAGAAGCTGGGACACCTGGGTGGTTCTCAAAGTGCCAACCCTAGGCAGGGCAGCTCCTGAGAACCTGGGTGAAATGCAAGCTGTAAGGCCCTGAAGATGCTTAGCAGTGGTGGAAAGGGCCCTTGGGGTTCTGAAAGGCATCCAAGTCTAAGAGCTATTGATACAGTTCATTGGTGTGCCAACTGGCACAGAAGCAAGCTACAATAGACTAAACAAACAAACAAACAAACAAATGAACCTCGATAGATGAGGTTGTTAGAAGTCCAAATAGGGACATCTCATCCCCAAAATGAACACAGTAACAAATAGAGAACAACAAGGAAGAAAAGCCACTATGATCGGATTCCTTATTTTTATTAGAGAGAATTTTCTATTTGTTTTTGGTTTGGCTGGGTAAAGAGAAGACGAATGCTGATGGGGTGCCTGAAGGTTAAAGTTGCCCACAAGACTAAAAATAGAATATGTTCAAGGTCATAAAAGAGGCAAAAATCAATAAAGACCAAACCCAGTGAAACAAACTGTCAGCCCCAGAGAAGATGGAGATGAAATAAGAGAGGAAATCTCAGAGCCAGACCCACAGGCACCAGTCTATACCCGGCTGTCCCGCTGTGTACAATTACAAAGTACAGGCTGAGCACGCCCAGTGAGAAAACTCAGCATTCCAAGTGCTCCCGAGTTAGAAAGTTTCTGTATGCTGACATGGTTATCCAACTAGAAAGTGGCACACCAGACCTCATGTGCTATGTCAGTCAAAACCCACCCGCTCCAAAAAACCCAAGTAAAATTCCCTCTGGACTGCGTGTACATGCAAGGTGTCCCTGAAGCGTGTGGGAATTCCGTGGTTAGACTCGGGTCCACCCCCAAGACAGATTATTACATTCATGCAAATATTCCAAAATCCAGAGAAACATCTCTAGTTCTGGACATTTGGGGTATGGATCCTCTTCCTGCATAACCTTGTGGTTCACCTAGATGACCGACATCAGGGGTTTGCATTTAGAATGAGTGAAACATGGGGAAATTGTCAGCCCATGTCATGGTGCTGTTCCCAGAGGGGCATGGGACAATGCAGGCAGGCTGATGTCAGCATCGTCCCCTGTCCAAGCCCCTGTGCAAGGCTTCCCAGATGGTGCAGTTCCCAGAGTGGTCTGCACCCCAGTTCTCAGAGAAGGAAGGTGACCTCCTAGAGGACACAGGCTGCCCCTTCCCATCCAAAAGCAACAAGGCTGGTTCCTTTTGAAAATAGATTTTCATTCTCCTGGTCTGAGTAGGTTCCCATTAGCAAATCTCAGCCCCAAAGCCAAGGTCCATGCTGGCTGAGCAAGTACAGAGTGGGTCACAAAGAGAATATCCCTGTTCCTATGACAAATATAGTGTCCCTAGAGGCTCTGAGTGCTTAGCAAAGGACTTCAGGATTTCCAGTGGATCATTATCCTTCTCAAGGACAGGAGAGTCCCCAAAGCACAGACCCAGAGTCAGCAAACTACAGCTCATAGGCTAAAATCTGACTGCGCTCTATTTTTGTCAATAAAGTTTTATTAGAATGTTCATTCACGGGCTGTGAATGGCTGCTTTTGCACTTCCGGGGCAGAGTCGAACAGCTGTGAGCAAGACCTCGAACCCCACAAGCCTAAGTATTTGTCATCCTTAGAGAAAGTCAGGCAGTCTTTGATGGAGTGTCTGTAGGAGGGGCGGTGTTAAAGGGTAGAAGCGAGGGCGCTGGGGGGAGGAGCAAGTACACTTAGGGCAGCCCAGGCCGAAGCCACGCCCACACCTCAGTCAGCAGACTTGCTCCTTTGCTTCTAAGACACACAGATCTAGGCAAGGATCTGCGGCTCTCTATATTTTGGAGCTGTGTGTTCTCTGGGAAGTTACTCAACGTCTCTGTATCCATGATTTCTAAGCGCTCCTCACCGGAATGTTATGAGACTGACATGGCTGACAGGCAAGGGTGGTTCAGAATTCAAATTCCTTGACAGCGAGCATGGCCTCCTCATTGCCACCAACACTGCTGCATTGGCAGGGATGCACTTGCTTGGCAGGTTGCTTTTGTAATCCCCAATAGCATTACCCCCCCCACACACACACGGGGAAACAGGCAGGCTGAGCTTCTGGAAGCTTCACAGCCATGCGGCTATGTCTGTCACTGACTGCTTCCAGAGTGTAGCCAAGAAGGCCAGCAGACATGGAGACACTTGTGCTAGCTTTAAAAGGTCCACACCCTGAGGCCTGCACAGTGAAACTGCCGATCTCCTCCAGTTTGTCAGTGACTGGTAGGTTTAAGCACTTTGAGATGGAGACTTAGCTCCACCACAGAACAAATAACTCAAAAAGAATACAGAGACCCCTGGCTTGCGTTGTCTTTCTCTGTGCCCTGGCAATGTCTAACCTTGCACTGCAGATTTGGGGGGACCTACACTGACTTGCTTCAGCGAGGGCATAAGCCAACTCACCAGCTCTGAGCACATACAGTCACCCCCTCTGCCTTCTGTTTAACCAGCCTTGCAGGCTGCAGGTCCAAGGCTATATCATCCCTTGGTGCTCTCCCACGCTGAGATTCTGTCTGTGTTCATCTTCTTTCCCAACTCGTAGACTGGTTGGCTAATGCTTGCAGGAGCATCCAGCCTACAGCCCACAGGTTATATGCAGCCCAGGAAAGACATAATGCAAACCAATATAATGTTGTAAACTTACTTAAAGCATCACACTATACTTTTGAAGCTTGACTGTGCAGTCCTCAAGTAAGAACTCTGTCAAAGACAACACTGTGTCTCAGTGTCACACTTAATAAACATATGTATGTTCCCCAAACCTGAGGGTTATGGATTGGACATTCTTGAGATCTAAACATGTTGCCCGAGACAATCTTTTGTCTTTGTCCAGTGTTGCCCAGAGAAGCTAAATGGTTGGGCATATCTCCTTTCTAAGGGCATTAATTGGCCTAGTCTATGCCTTTAGGCAAGTGCAACAGGCTATGAGATGCTTTAGTCCCACCCCTTCAGGAAGAGGATGCTGCAGTCCCAGCCATTCAAGAAGAGGATGATGTGGTCCCATCTCTTCAAGTAGGGGAAGCTATAGTCTCAGCCCTTCAGACTCAGAGCTCACTCTCCAACTGCCAGCACAGGCTGCTCAACACTCACAGTGGAGGTCTCTTGTTGTCTCTCTGGACAGAAGAGTAGCCACCTCTTATGAATGCTCAATGAGGATGCTCAAAGGCCAGGAACCCAGCCTTCATCTGAATTCCTTGCAGAGACATCCCAGATTGCAAGATCTTTGTAAGCCTTGTGTCACATTTCCCAGAAGACAAGGCCACCATGGCATCAGGACAGAAATAGAGAGATAGAGAAGCCAGAGTGGAGGCATGCACAAAAGTTGCCTGGGAAGGGAGCCAAGACACCAAAAGAGACCTGAGCCCAGGAGAAACTACTCCAAGGAGGGATGCCTGGAATACAGGATTCTTCCTAAACACCCAGGTCTGAGTCCCCCCCCACCCCAGACCCCATTCCTCTCCAAGACATGTCTATCCTCTGAGTGTGGCTTTCCTCTTCTGGACATTGAGGCCACATAGGAAAGTGGGAAAATGGAGAGGATCTTAAAGACAGAGTGTAAGGACTTCCTGTCACTGTGGATAAAAGACAGGATCAACTATTGTCATTCATTTAAGTCCAAGGACAGGCTCCTGATTAGGAGTTAAATAAACTGCCCTTAATTCCTTTAGCACAAGAAAGAAAGAAAGAAAGAAAGAAAGAAAGAAAGAAAGAAAGAAAGAAAGAAAGAGAATCAAAGAAGAGGGAGTGATGGAGGGAGAAAGAGAGAAGAGAAGAGGAGAGGAGAGGAGAGGAGAGGAGAGGAGAGGAGAGGAGAGAAGAGAAGAGAAGAGAAGAGAAGAGAAGAGAAGAGAAGAGAAGAGAAGAGAAGAGAAGAGAAGAGAAGAGAAGAGAAGAGAAGAGTCCTGAGATCAGATGGATACACTAGAGAAACTCAAAAGAATCTACTTGGGAAAACGTACACTGCCATCACTGTAATTAGCCCAGCAGGGTGGGTTTCTGCAGCAGTGAGACCTCCATCCTTCAGGGGACTCACCAGAAGAGTCAGCTATAGAATCCTGTCTCCCGCTGTCCTGAAATAATAATCACACCCTCCCTATGGGTAGAGGTCTTGGGCAGATGCCCAAGGATATCCACCCAGCAAGGCTGGTCCCTGCCAGAAAGGGAAGATGAATGGGTGGGTATGCTGAGCCATCCACTTGCCACTTGCCAGTCATTTGCCCAGAAGCTGCCTGGGGGTGGGGGCATCAAACACCTATCCACACTCTGTATCCAATGAATTTATCCTCAGCAGATCTAAGCTGGCACTTGAGGACCCGTGTAGACTCATCAAGTTCCTGGGCACAGGGATTCACACATTGAGTGAAATGCTCTGCTCTGAACTGAGAGTGGCATCATCTGGGGGAGAGGCAGGAGAGGCTGGGATATGCGGACACCTGAAAATGGGAGCTCCCACTGCCAGGCAGGAGCATGGGCAAAAGAAACAACACAGTGCTAGCCAGAGCCAGGTGCTGGGGTGCCATGCACCTGATAGAGTGCCTCCCATGCGCATGAGCCATGGGGGGTGGGGAGCGGGGAAGAAGCAGAAGGCTGTGGGGGATAGCACCAAGCATTCCATCCCCACCAGACCAGTTTTACCCAAGCCCCTAGAATCCCCCCTTTTGTACTTCCGGACACTCACTGTAACCTGCATTGAGGGCCCAAATAGCCCAGAACAGCTGGCAGACAGCTGGCCACAGCCCCAAAGGCTGTGTTGTTCCTGAGGCAACCCAGGCATTCACACACAGTGCAAACAAAGGTGTACGGTTCCTCTCCTCTGAGTCATAGCCATTAGCCACCTCATAAGAGTCTTAGCCAAGAAGCCAGCCTCCTGGGCAAGACTTTCCCTAAAATATGTAAAACTGAGGGGAAGCTCCTGTTACAACAGGGACTTGTGCTGGGGTAGCAAGGGGGCTCTGACAAGCCTTTCAAACTGTTCCTTCTAAATGCATGTTTACAGAAAGATGGGGTTTCAAGATATGCCACAGGGATGCATCTTTGCAAAGACTGAACGTTTCCAACTACGATTGTTCTAGAACTCTCTGTGGTGTGCTAGCCCCATGCATTTCGGGGCTGGGGTGGAGAGCATCTCGGTTACTGAAGTTAAAACAGCCTTTGCTCAGGCTCTGGTCACATCTGGCTAACATGCGAGGCCATTGGGTCGGGCTGCAGGAGAAAAGCCATATCTTCCTCCATACTCCATATCATTAGTTCATATGGAAGCATGTGAGAGGACAGGGACAGACTCGGGTCACAGACTACATCCTCAAGCTCTTCTACTCAGAGTGTTTCTGCGGGCCAGAACACAGATGCTCTGTGGTTACCACTGAGCATCACGTGCACATTTGCCAAAGATGCAGGCGCTCGGGCTCCACCCCCCGAGGTCCTCAGTCAGATCATCCTTTTAACCAGGACCTCAGTGATTTGTGTGCAACTAAAATTCTTTCCAGCTCTCCCAGCTCATACGGCTAGAGAATGGAGAAAAAGACGAAAGTAACTGTCTGGTGCTTTCAACTCTTAATGCGTACCTGCTTCTTTGTACAGCAAGCTCCTACTCAGCCATCAGAAACCCTTTCAAACATTGATTCCTCTCTGAAACCCTCCTGGTCCCTCCACATCCCCCAGGGATACAGAATCAGCCACTGCCTGCCTCGGACGAACATTCACATTACATGGGAAATGAATACTTCTAGTGTGGAGTCAACCCATCATGTTCTCATTATTTTTTAATACTCCTGGGCTGGAGACTACGTCCCGTTTGATTCTGTGTCCCCGGCTGCAAGCAGAGACTGGAAAATAAGAAGAGGTCGATAAGGGACTGACCTGAATTGAAGCATGAAATTAGCAGACAGGAAGTCTTGATAAATCGGCCACCTCCTCCTCCACCACATCGGAAAGGCAAAAAGACAATCTCCCTGGTAGATGACAGGACATGGCCTGCTAACTGGGTGACTGGACTCAAATGCAGTTCCCTCTGGGAAAATTAGGTTCACACTCAGAGAGCGGGGTGGGTAGAGAGAGAACAAACCAGCTTGGGTGATTGTTCAGGTGTGAGGTGTGGCCAAGGGGGCAGAGGCCTGACACAGAAGCGCCATCTCCTGGCCAAGAACTGCCAGTGACTAGGACCCAGGAACACGCAGCCCAGTAAAACCGAGGACAGCTGGCCTCTTCTCCCCCTCATCAATGGTCTAGCTGGGACACTTCCAAATCCAGAGCTAGGCACTCCTAGCTTTCAGCACCCCAGGCCAGCTAGCTGCTACCCCTGCCCTAGCCAACCATACTACTGTTCTCAAAACCAGTCCTCCCACACAACCTGGCTCCCTAAGGCCTTGGCATTTGTTAAGAGTTGCTTCGTATTTTTCAAAAGCAGACACCGTTATTAGGCAGAAGAGACCACTCAGCTGGGAAAGCGCTTGCCTTGCAATCATGAGAACCTAGTTAGATCGACAGCACCCATGTTGAGAAGCCAGCACAGTGGTCCAGGCTCGCCCTCCCACTGTTGAGGAGACGGAAATGGAAACTGAGGCTTTCATGAGCCAAGTGGCCTGAGTCAGTGAGTTCCAGGCCAGTGAGAGGCAATGTCTCAAAAGCAAAGTGGAAGGCACCTGAGCCACTGGTAACATTGACCTTGGGTTTCCACATGCACACGTGTACAAGTGCATGAGAACCTAAACACACATGCATAACCATTCATATACATGCATCCACTCTCACATGAGCAGAGCTCACACACACATACACACACACAAAATACATGCAGGCACACTAATGCTCCCTGAATCCCACATGCACCAACATACACACAAACACACATGACATGCAAATGAACCAACACCCACACAAGTAAATATACAGTGCATTCACAACATTCACATGTACACACATGTGTATGCCCAAATGCAAATGAACCAACACCTACACAAGGAAACACACAATGTATACACACTCATGAACCCAACGAACATGAAAGCAAATGCATGCACAAAGGCAAACACAATTATACAACACCCATATGAACACACATGAACATACAACACATACAAACACACACCAAAATAAATATACATATGCAGAGGTTCACCCACAAGCCTACACCCACATAAATACACACACACACACACCCTTAGTCATGCACCCATACCCACACATAAACACATGGGCATACACAGACGTGTGCCAACACACACACATACATGAGGACACTCACATGTATAAAATGAACAATCACATAAATCACAGGTGATTTATTCCAAACTACCAAGAGTGGTGTGACCGAAAGTCATGCTTCTAGCCAAGGAAGCAATGGGAAGAGAAAGGAGAGAGATGGTGGGGGCGTGGTTAAGGCAGCAGAGACATGCAAGGCTTTAGGGGTTTGGAACCTGGAGTTCTGAGCAGCCTGTCGTAGGCAGGGGCATGATAGGGTGGGGCACACACAAGGAGGCTCAGAAAAACCCGGATGTCAGGATGATCAGACCAGAGAGGAAGTGTCTCCTCTGTTCCTGCGGGTCTTCAACAGGGCACACAAAGCAGCATTAGACAAGAGCCCGAATTCCTGATGCCAAGGTTCCCCTCAGAGGCAGGAGCAGAGCGAGGGACAATTCAGCCTGTCCCTCTCCTATGGGAGGTTACATGGGGTCTAAGGACTATGTCCGAGATAGGAAGTGTGGAGTCTGTCTCCTTCAGTTTCCTCCCGTTCCGGTTGAGCGTATCTACTTACTGAGTTTGATGAGAATTGGAGATAGTCCAGGCAAGCACAGGTGAGCATTTGTCTGCCTTCTCAAACTGATACCCAGAAAGGGGGTCTCCCTCCATCACGGCTGCTACCCCTCTTTCTCGGACAGGAATAGCCCTGATGCTACTGAGAGGCCCCAATCCTACAGATGGTAACAAGTCTCTGATGCGGACTTGCTCCTTCCTGTGTGTGAGGACCTGTCAGCAGAGCCTAAAGAAGTCTAGGAGCCTTACAGCCTAGCCACTGGGAGGTGCCTTTGGGTGCTCTCACCTTCTAACTTTCCAGAACAAAGTGGTGGGGTGAAAGCAAGCAGGCCCCAGCCCCAGCCCCAGCCCCAGCCCCAGCCCCAGCCCCAGCCCCAGCCCCAGCCCCAGCCCCAGCCCCAGCCCCAGCCCAGGCTCTGCAAAAAGTTTGTTGTGGCCCAGGCTGTAGGCTTGGCTCCCCAAATCTAAAACCTCTCGGGCTTCAGGCTAAGCCCCCAGATCCAAGGCCTCCTGCTACCTTTGGCCTCCTTTCTCCCAGCGCACTGGGACGCCGGTCCTATGGGGAAAGCTGTGCAGCAAGCCTCACTCACTAGTCCTCAACATTCATCAAACCTTTGTGAGTTGGAGAGCTAAAGTCACTTGCGGCAGAACCCAGGGAGACGGCTCCATAAGTGCTCACATCCTTCCTCCTCCAGGAGCCAAAGTAGTTGAAAACTGCTCATCTGATGGCAATGTTTAGCCTGCAGAATCAAGCTGGAGGGTGTTCCAGGGCCAAGAAGGAAAAACCTGCCCAGTGTCCCTGTGCCCACCCTCTCCATGGCTTTCTACTGGGATAGGTCACTGAGGAACAAGGCCCTCCAAGGTGTCCCCACCATAGGCACTGCAGGCACTACAGGGAACTTTCCTTATCCTAAGGGCTAGACACAGAGGATCAGGGACTGACAAAGGGGCCCTGACCCAGCATCTCAGAACCAGTTAGTACAGGAGACAGGGCTGGAGGTCAGGTCTAATGGTTGACAGGATTTCCAGTCATCTCTGAACATGTCTGTGAGGATGACATTTCCAGAGAGGCTTACACAGGGAAGAAAGACCCGACCTGAATATGGGTGCCACTGTCTGTAGGCTGCAGCCTAGACTGAACAAGGAGAACTCCAGCTGGGCAACAACACTCGCCTCTGTCTGCTTTCTGCCAATGGCCTCAATGTGACCAGCCGCCTGCTATCACCCCTTCCCACCATGACGGACTGTACCCTCAAACTGCAAGCCAAGAGAAACCCTTCTTCCTTAAGTGACCTTTGTCACAGAGACAGGACTAATACTAATACAGCGGGTATCCCTCAGACTTGCCCTAAGAAGCACCCATCTGGGGTCTGCCGCCATTGGTATTAGAGTCCCTCTACACCACAGGGGCTAGGACCCTTAAATCCTGCTGAGGACGCAGCTAGGCCTGGAGCTTTATTTAAAAATTCCCACTTTAGCCTTGTACCTCACACAGCTCTCCGGCTGTGGCTGGTCATTTCCTGGTTCAGGACGCCTCAGATTGAGCTGTCAACTCTGGCCAAATTTGCTATGCGACCCAGGAGAAATGATCTTTTTAAGGCCTTTGTAATGTGTGACCAGAGACCACACAATGGACAGAGTCCTCATAGCAATCTTTGCCTCATAGCCACTTACAGGCTATCAGTAAATACCGAGTGACAGGTGACCTGGCCACTGTGGAGCAAGGCAAGACGGCTCAGTGAATCCAGGCATCTGTGGTTTCCAGAAGGGAACAGAGGAGAGCAGTGAAACTCAGGTCCCCTGCACTGAGAACCTAGCTACCCCAGCGGAGGGATTTGCTGTTGGGAACAGCGGTGATTATATCCATAATACAATTTTGCACCGTCTAGGGTTAGAACAGACAAGTCCTTTCTGGCTGGTCTGTGAGGGAGACCAGGTCCTCCTACCCTTTTCCCCAGCTCTCTGGTTCCCCAGCCTCCTCCTCCTTCCTCAGCCCCCACTGGCTTCTAATGCATGCAGGCCACCATCCTATCCTACAACCTCGCTGGTCCTCCAGGGAGGATGGCTCTTTCTTCCTGCATCACAATCACACAGCCTCCCGATCAAAGCTGACCACTGTCCCCTTGGCTCCCTCCCTTGTCACCCCAGACCTATCTCTGTCCTCTAACCTACTCACCTCTCCTTTACTTCTGCCACACGAGACACTCTGGAATTGTCTTGACCTCTCCAGCGGTCCCTTAGAAGACCTATTCAGCTTTCACTGGACACCCAGTCAGCTTTCACGGGACCAACTGTTCTTTTCTTAGGTTGACCCTATCCAATCCGGACTTTCTGTGCTCAGGCTGACTTAAACTCATAAATTAAACTCAAAGTAGAGAAAGCCTGAGCCTGTGGTCAGGATGAAAACCCACTTCCATTCTGTCTCTCTGTAGGAAAGACAGTCGCCTGCCTCAGTTTCCCCCTCCTCAATAAGAATTTTCACACTGAAAGTTGCCCCAGGCCTGCACTGGAGTTCTTGCCTGCCTTCTGGCAAGAGTTTGCACTCTCGTGGGTATTTCTATGCTGTAGTCCTGGAGACACAGAGAAGTGACCTCCTCAAAGTCCAGAGACTGATGGACCTCGGGAGTGGAGTGCCACCAGAGACTGATGATGATGTGGAACCAGAAAGACCCTAGAACCCTGGGAGTCCAGAGATAGTGGAAGTAGGGCCTGGCCCTGCCACCCTCTTCCTCTCCACCCTCACTACCTTCTTTGGGCGCATTGACGTCCCAGACGCTCCACATCTGCACGAAGAAGAAAGGCGTCCAGCACACGATGAAGGCCAGAACAATGATGAAGGTCATCTTCACTGTGCGGATTTTGGCCTTGGAGATAAGCTTGACACTACTGACCCGTGCCAACGCCGCACGGCCAGCTCCACCGGCTGCGTCACTCCCCTCGGCAGCTGCCGCCGCGGCTGCCGTCTTGAGTCGCAGATTCTGCCAGATCTTGAAGCTGATGAGACCATAGCAGGCGGCCAGCACGATGACCGGTACAATGTAGACGGCGAGCGTGATCCACGTGACGTAGGCCTTGGGTCCCCAGGGCTGGATGAAGACCGCCCAGCAATCGAAGACGCCGTCCGCCACTTCGCGCAGCGAGAAAATGTGCACCTGCGGCACGCTGGCCACCAGGCAGCCGAGCCACGTCGCCAGCACCGCCAGGCGGTCGGTTCGGCGGCGCAGTGAGCGCAGCGGCTGGCAGATGGCCAGGCAGCGGTCGAGCGACATCAGCAACAGCAGGTAGGTGGAGGCGAACATGCCCACCACCTGCAAGTATTTGACCAGACGACACAGCAGGTCGGGCCCGTAGAAGCGGAAGGTGATGTCCCACAGCAGCTGCGGGAGAACCTGGAACACGGCCACCACCAGGTCGGCGATGCTCAGGTGCTTCATGAAAAAGAAGAGGCGCGAGTGCTTGTGGCGCGTCGTACGCAGCGCCAGCAGCACGCACGCGTTGCCACTCAGAGCCAGGAACAGTATGAGACACAGGACCGCCACCTCCACGCGCGCCAGGGCCTCGTTGCGTCGTGGCGGCCCGGCCGTGAGGTTACCCTCCGCCCCTGGTGGCACTCCACTCCCGAGGTCCAACTCGATACTCCAGTTGGCTGCGGGCGTGCCCTCCATGACCAACCGCGACCGCGACCGCGACCCTGAGGGAGCACCCGGCCTTGAGGCTCTTTAAAGTGTGGCACGTGGGGCGGGGCCCGGCGCTCAGTCCAGGTGTCTATGGGAGCACTCTGGCACTGACCTGCCTGTCCTCTCCCTGAAACAAACCAGGAGAACCGTGACAAGACCGTTGCGCTTCACTTAGGACCCGCGAGTGGGGCGTGTGTGTCCCCTCCCTGGGAATTTGAAGTTACCTGAGTCTCAGTGCACCAGCCCAGCCTTGGAGCTGCGCAGTGGTGGTGACTTCTCGGTGGTGACCGTAGGAATCCTAGTTTGAGGTACCTCCTTTGAGCTTCTGCAGATGCCCCTGCGCTTAGGTCCCAGGAAAGAGTCAGCCGCTCTGCCTGCAGAGAGGAAGCTTGCGATTAACCACTCTGCCCAAGAACAAGGACACACACCCCCAGCAGCCTCTCCCCACAGAGAACCCCCAAACCTACACCTCTCCTGTCAGGACACAGCACAGCCACGCCCTAAGGGATCCCCGAAGCCAGCCCCCGTAGTAAAAAGCTTTACTACGGGTACATCTTCCTGGGGTCCCCCCAAAAGCCCATCCTTCTTCACCTCCTGCTTCCAAGACTCAGCCCCAGCTCCCACAACTTCCCAACGCCGCTTGCTTCCGGAGGGACTCCCGCCTGCGAGCATAGTGCCCCCTCCTTACCTCCCACCCACCCCCACCCCCACCCCCACCCCCGCGCAACGCAAGGCTGCTATGCCAAAGACCCCAGAGGACGCCTTTCACAGAATCCCCAGCCCAGGAGCCCCGACAGTCAGGGGCTTTGCACCTTCGTCCAAGCTGTCACTTTTCAGTCTCTCTCGGTACACCCTGAGCACCTCCCGGAACCAGAGACGTGAAACGCGCCAGATCCTTCCCTCCGAACCTGAGGGTCCTACAGGTAGGTCCTAGGCATCCTGTCGCCACAGTGCGCAGGACCCAGCCACTTGAAGCGAGACTGCAGGTTAGCCCAAAGTTGCCTTGCCACCGGGGAAGTTGCACCACAGTGGATGGCCTCAGAGATGCATGGATTCTCCGCCCAGATTGGGAAAGCTGCTGGCGCCACCCTCCGTGCCACCAGGGGTAGAGATCTCGGCGTCTTTGCAAACTCCTACCTAGCCTGCGGCTTTGCTGGTGGCTGGATGCCTTAGGAAGGCAAGGGGAGAGCGCCAGCCAGGCTGTGAGCTGACCGAGTCAGCGCGCGGCGCTGTCTGAAGCTTTTCCACAACGGGAACCCTGAGCTGCGGCACCACATATGTCCGCTAGGGGGCAGAGCAAACCGGCCGCGGCGATCCCAGTGATCCGGGTCAGCTAACCCGGTAGTCGCTCAGATTTATTTCATAGTAGCTTAAAATTCCCAAACAACCCACCTAGCTCCTTCCTCTCTCGGTTTAGCTCTTGACGTTCTCAGAGATATAGGAACCTTGGAAAGTGACATTTGTTTTTCCCTGAGTAAATTGTAATAAAGACGCATTTCTTCGCCTTTTCGGTTTTTTTTTTTCCTTTACATCTTTTTAAAGAGAGCTCAGCTTAAGTTCTGTCTTTGGACTCGCTTTGCTCACATTCGCTTTAAGAAGAAATGGGAGATGTCTGCCCCTCCCACCAGCCTTGAGAGAAATCTTTATTTTAGGCTCTTTATGATGGAAATCTCTCTCTCTCTGTCTCTCTGACTCTCTCTGTCTCTCTGTCTCTCTCTCCCTCTCTCTCTCTCTCTCTCTCTCTCTCTCTCTCACACACACACACACACACACACACAAACACACACACACACACACACCCTGTATCCCCGCCCCACCCCCAGTCCGTCTGTCTGCGTATAAGGTTATTCTGCTTCTCAGTGGGCCAAAGGCCACCTCTGCCTTCTTACCATGCTTCAAAATTAAAATCCTAGCTGGCGCCAGAGCAAGATTAAATGTGAAGGGCTGCCTCTCCACCGCGTGGTCCTTTCCTATTTTGAAATCACTTTTTGAACTGATTTACAATGACCGAGGACCAAAAGGAACAGAAAGGGCCAAGGCTGGGGAATGAACAGGGCTCTCTAACGTGATTAGATGCATGTTTTATCCTGACATGTTATTTCTCCCTCTTCTAATTATGTGGAGAGACTTAAGTGATCCTAGACCAGTGGTTCCCGAATCTGCAATTATAGCACTGTGCCAAGATCTCCTAGGGGCAGAGTCTTCCAGGACCCTGCTCCAAGGTTCTACACTCTCCATGCCAAGGAGGCTTCGGGATTCCCTGGGCATTAGTTAATGGTGAGAGGCAAAGGCTATCATCTTCTCACTCTGGAGTTGTATCACAGTATTACCATTAGTATCTGTCACACACATGACAGCCTAAGGTTACAAAACACTCAGGTCAGGAGTGACCTAACCTGAGGCCCCAGGCTTCCCATCTGTAAAATAAGGGGGGTGGTCCTCCTATCATTCTGGTTTTCTTTCTGTGTATGTGTGGGGGCAGGGAGGCATATGCTGTGTCCCACATGGGGAGGCCACGCCACAGGCTCAAGGGTGAGTCTTAAATTTCTGCCTTGTTTGAGACAGACTGTCGTCTGCTGCTGCGTATGCCAGGCTAGCTGACCTGGAAGCTTCCGGAGAGTCTCCTGTCTCTGCTTCCCATCTAGTCACAGGCGCACTGGAATGACAGGAAGATGCTAACAGGCTTGGCTTTTACCTAGTCTCTGGGGATTGAAACTTGGGTCCTCACCTTACTAACTCGCTTTGCCCACTAGGCCGTCTTCTTGGCCCTCCTTTCTTTCTAAAGTGCAACGAGTGTGGCGTTATTCCAGTGGGTCCAATATCCCTGTTCCACCCTGTGGCTGGATGAGGAAGGATCAGCCTCGTGAGCTCATGAGTAGGACATCTGGGAAAATGAATGTTGGGCTTGCGGAAGGCAGCCTGCTCTTCCCCTTTGAGGAGAGCGGCTATCTGGGCCACGTTAGTCAGCCACCTCGCCAGCACTGGCTCCCCTTCCCTACAGGCCCTGACCTGTGTAGTCTTGTGTAGCAAGTGATCCTTGTGGATTTCGTAAGGACCACTCAGCCCAGGCAAAACCCAAGTTCTCTAACTTGGCCTGCATCTGAACAACAGAGTCAGTCAGACACTCACAGCCTCCTGGTTTAATCTCTCAGTATGTGTGGAAAGCAGGCAAAGAAGAGAGGCTCTGCTTGCCTAGTGACCTCCTCTGAAGGTCCCTGGGGAAGGAGAAGGCACACACTGGCATCCTTGAATCCTAGCCAGAGAGAAAGACGCCTTTCTATTTCAGTGTAGTGAGGATGCATTCTAACAAAAGGTGGGCAAAGCACTTGGTCCTAGAGAGATCGCAGGAGGTAGTTTCACCAAGGAAGTCATTGTCCTGGGATCAAAGATGACAGGAGTCCTTCCCTGAAATGCCAGTGGAGTGGGGTGGGCATTGGTGATCCCACGTGGATGTGATGAAGTGTTGTCAACTTCCATTACACAACACACAGGATGCTGAAGGGTCCCAAAGGTGTGTTCCCCAAACACTGGAAGCATTTTCCATGATGGTGCTCGATTTGTAAATTTAGCCTGAGTGACACTGAAAACGACAGGAAATGTAGTTCTTTTTTCTGCCACCCGCTCTTTGGCTCACCAAAAACAAAGTCTGATAGAGACTGAGCCAGGAGCTCCAGGAGCAAAGCTTATTGGTGTGCAGTAATCACATGATAAAAGCCCACAACTGATGGTGCGAGAGGAGCTGAGGCTGAGCGACAGGTGGTGGCATGGACGGAGGACAACCACAGAGAAGATGGACAGGAGAGCCTGGCATCAAGACTCTGGTGGCCCGGGACAGAAGTTATGCCCGTGTGTGATGTGATGTGTGTGTGTGTGTGTGTGTGGAGTATGGTGAGACTGGAAAGTTTATTAACCAGAATCGGCTAAAGCAGGGCTTGAGAGGCCTCGGTGGTTGAGAGTGCTTGCTACTCCTACAGCTTCAGCTCCTCAATGATCTCCATCCACGATGGAGTGCTTACAACCTTCTATAACTTCAGTGCCAGGAGATCTAACACCCTCTTTTGGCCTACAAGGGTACCTGCATGCGTGTGTGTGTGTGTGCGCGCACACACACACATGCACACACACATCAATTGGGCTTGGGTGTACACATTCTTTAATCCCAGAACTTGGGAGGCATAAGCAGGTAGGTCTCTTGGAGTTCAAGGCCAGACTAGTCAACCAAAGCAACGTGGTAAAACCCTGTTTGTTGGTTGGTTGGTTGGTTGGTTTTTGTTTTATTTCGGTTTTTTTTTTTATAAAGTAAGACCCACGTGTGCAAAGAAACTTATTTAGTTAAGAAATTGGCTTTTGTGTTGTCGAGGCTGGCAAGCCCCAGATATCAGGACCCAAGGGCAGACATGCTGCTGCATTCAAGGCAAATGCATTTACTGCAAAATTCCTTGATCGGGGAGGACATTCTTGGGTTGGCATAGGACCTCCAAGCGGTTTGATGGAGCCCATTCCTACTATGGGGCAATCGGGCAAGCCACACCACTAAAATAATAATAATGATAATAATAATAATAATAATAATAATAATAATAATAATTCAATTTAAATGTTAATTTTATCCAAAAACAAAACAAAACAAAGCCCCACACTCTCACTCCCACAGAATAATGTTTGGCGTCCAACCATGGTCCAGCCAACTGAGACCCCAAAGGAAATGTCACACAAGAAATCCCACTGTTGCTTTTGTGCACACCTCCCCACCGCCTCCGTGGCTGAGCAAGGTGGGCATTGCATACACTGGTGCTTCAAAAGGCCCAGGACACAGCGGGATGGGACCTCTCTGTGCACTTATTAAATATGGAGTGGTGGGAGAGGAAATGGAAGAGAAATAAGCATTTCCCACGGCTGTTCCGCTCTGTTGAGAGCAGGATCACCACCTGGGGCAGACAATCTGCCTGAAGAATGACCCCTGCGGCATCCCCCCCGGGAACGGGTCGTGGGGTTTAGTAGCTTGGTAGTTTTCCAGTTCCGGAACATTTCGTCTCTCTGCAGTCAGTGAGGAAATGAGTGGCCACTGCCTCCAGTCCCTTCTCTCCCTGAAATCATCTCTGCTTGGGCTCCTGCCTCCAGGAGGGGTCAGTAATGCACTCAGGCCTGATGGTGCTGAACACTTGGCCACAATCTTCCTGCTGCTGACAGCCTCGCCCTTGGCCTCCTTCATTTGCTACTGCCAGCAAGAGACCAGGGACAGCAGGACATGTGGACTGGCCTGGCCTGGGACATTCAGGGGTTGGTTGTGTTCCGGTGCCAGCTTGGAGCTATAACTTGAATTATTCTCCCAGCCGGAATCATTTTGGACTCTTCACCCTGTGTTTTCGTTCCAGTGTTCCTTGGAGGGTAAAAAAAAAAAAAAAAGAAAGAAAGAAAAGCATGCTTTTGTATTAGAGAAAACTGTGAACTCACAGTGATAAGCATTACTCTGTGGGTTTAACCACCTTTCGCATGAATGACCGGTTCAATGAACTGTTCTAAGACAATGTTGACCTTCTGAGGCAGTGCAAGCAAGCAAGAGTTAGTGTGTTGGAGGAGTGTTTTACAAGGAGGCCTCCTTCAGCTCTGTGCCTGGAATCAGGTTTCCAGGAAGCAAGGGCCTGGCCCCAGTACTTGATTTATTGAAGGATGTTCTCGGGAACCAGTCATTTTCTGACCACATTCCTGTGTGACTTAAGTCCTTTTCCCATGCTGACAGTCCCCACTTCTGGAGTGCCCTGTGAAAATTCTCGTGAAATTAGCCTCCATCTTTATTGCCAGTGAAGCCAGGTGTCTTTTCAGTTCAATGAGACAAAGTATATGGGCTGGAGGTATACTGAGCCTGTAGCTCCTTCTAACCTAATTGCTGTGCTGGGTCCACCAAGCCCTCACTTCGGGGGTGGGGGCCTTCCCTGCCACCCAGGCCCTCAGAGAAGACTCCAGTTTCTGAGGCTCAGCAGGTGAGGCTCACAGATTCTCTTTATACCATGAATGCTCCATTCTGCTGATGAGTGCCTCCTTGTGTTCCCAGCTCCCTGTTCTTTGTGCAGACATCCATTACTTTCCCCATCATCTGTGCCTATCAATAAAAATGTGGCCAGAAAATGACTGATGGGTTCCCGAGAACATCCTTCAATAAATCCACCACTGGGGCCAGGTCCTTGCTTCCCGGAAACTTGATTCCAGGCACAGAGCTGAAAGAGTCCTCCTTGTAAGAAAGTATGCCATTCATATTCGAACAAGGGGAACAATAGCTGAGGTAAAACAGGAGGCTTCACATTGGCTATAACAGTGCACATCCTGCTAACGAGTGGCTTCAGAAGTGTGCCCTTTCTAGCTGGACAATGGCGACTTAGTCTAAGGCAGCAGAGAAGAAGCAGAGAAGAAAGTCTTCCTTGGGGAATCAGAAAGCTTAGAGTAAAGTCAGGCTGTTCTTTCAGAGAAGAAAAGGTTTATTGTGAATCAAGATCTTTGGAATCTGTTTATCCTTGGAGGAGGAGAGGCTTGGAGAGGTGAGAGCAGTGTAGACCTGGCTGAGGGCCTCGTGAGCTGCAGGATGCTTGGGGTTATGATGTCTGCTCTCCAGAGGAGGAAACAGGAGTTCAAAGATGGGAAGGCACTTTCTCGAGGGCACACATCTGGCTCCGAAAGGCAAACAAGGCTGGTGTAGGGCATAGGCCATGGAACCTGGCCAATGTGGCAAGGGACTTTGATCTCTACTCTGAGAATCCTGGGAAGCTTTGTGGGCCGGGGAGGGGGCGGGGGGGCAGTGAAGAGAAGAAATGATGGGTTTTGTGATGCTGTGTTCCATCAGCCTGGGGCACAGATTGGGAGAGGACAAATGACACAGAAGAATCAAAAGCTGCCGCAGGGCTGAGGACATGGTTCAGTGGCCAAAGTGCTTTCTCCACAAAGCCAAGGGCCTAAATGTGACCCTTGACACCCACATGCAAAGCTACACGTGGGGGTGTACTCCTATAATCCCAGGGCTGAACAGGTAGACACAAGAAGACAAGAAGATTCCGAGGCTTACTGGCCATCCAGCCAAGCCAAATTGTTGAGCTCCAGGTCAATGAAAGACCCATGTCTTAGGGGACAGTGCCTGAGAAATAACACCAGTGTTATTCTAGACACACACACACACACACACACACACACATTTATTCACACACATACACATAAGGTACACACACTCTACAAAAAAAGAAGAAGAGGAAGAAGGAGAGGAAGAGGAAGAAAGAGGAGGAGGAGGAGGAGGAAGAAGAAGAAGAAGAAGAAGAAGAAGAAGAAGAAGAAGAAGAAGAAGAAGAAGAAGAAGAAGAAGAAGAAGAAGAAGAAGAAATGAAAGAAAGAAAGAAGAAAGAAAGAAAGAAAGAAAGAGAAAAAGAAGAAAGAATGAAAGAAAGAAAGAGAGAAAGAAAGAGAAAAAGAAAAAGGAAAAGAAAAAGAAAGAGAAAGAGAAAAAGAAAGAGAAAAAGAAGCTACTCCTATCATCCAGGCAACAGTGTTGCTGGCATGGGCAAGCAGTGCAGTGATTGGCAGGCAGTGTAGACCCCTGTCCATGTTACACCAGGATCATAAATGAAGCCAGGCTGCAAGCACATGCTTCCAGCCAGCCAGCCACCTACAGACTCAGGAAAGGCCCAAAACCTTCTTCCTGAAACTGTTCTAGAGATAGAAACTGTTAATAGTCTTTGGGACCAAATGGACCAGGGGACATAGAGTGGTGGGCACTGAAGGAGTCACAGCAATGCCTGAGAGGATCTCTAGAAGCCAATGGAGACACAGCCAGGCTTGACTCATCCAGGAATGCAAAAGAAACAAAGCTCTCCTCCTCATGGGCCAGTTTATCTGCTCATCTCTGGGTGGAGGCAGACGCTCTTGGGGAAATTCCTACAGGCTAACGGTTCCAAACATGCCTGCCTCCTGCAATAGACAACCTTAGCTCCCCTCTTCCCTTGGCTCCAACCACCCACTAACTTTTCTGTTTCAATTTTTAAAACTTAGAAAGGTATTTCTCCTCAAATAGACACCTGGCAGAAGTCTGCCTCCCTGGGATACAGAACTTGAGTTTACAGAATATTTTGTTTTGTTTCCTGATCTGTCATGCATAAACATTTGTTCCATGAATATGTTCAAAACACATATCCTGCACTCAATAGAATTGCCCCTGAACTGTAACACAGAAGGGCCATATACTCATTGGCATTGAACATGGCCAACCAGTGCTCTAAAGCTAGGTAAGAAACATGGCCATGTAGTTTGGTGGTATATGCTTGCCTAGCCCAAGGCCCTGGGTTCAATCCCCCAGTACCTTGAAAATAAAAACAATCAGAAAGACCAGAATCCCTGCGTTCCTCCTGACCCTGGGGTGTGGGAACAGCAGCTTGGGCAGGCGGAACACAGAGACATTAGACTGCATTTACCCTGAGCCACGGCTGTCGGTTGCTGGGTACACACGGCTTAAGGGACAGGAAAGCACAGCCTAGGGTGTGAGAGGCCAAAGCTGTGGTTCCCAGGATTCCTGGACATCCAGACATCACCGGCTGGGAATGAGGGTAGGAGTGGGGGGCCCATTGGCCTTCGATGAGGAGCCCGGGCCGGGAGTTCTCAGACTCCTGGACATCCAGACACTGCTGGAAGTCTTGAAAGAGCTGAGAACAGAGGAGACCCACAGGCTGAGGACAAGCCCAGGGTGGGGGACTCGGGCTTAGCTCATAGGTGAAATTCCTTAGTTTAATGGCAGTTGTCTGGGAGCACAAAGGGCCCTTCTACGGGAGACTTAGGTAGAGCAGCTCTGTAGGCCAAGGCCTTCTCCATGTTCCCTGTGGAGGTTCTTGATGAAAGAAGCAGACCTTGGGTTCCAAACTGTTTACTAATTATTCACTGTGGAAAATGGGTGCATACTACCTGCTCAGGGTGGATCAGAGATTAAATACCTTTTGCAGGAAGGAATGTTCAGGAAGGGAAGCTCATTGGCTAAACCCTCAGGGCCTCTAGGTACCTCATTAGCATAGAGAACTCTGTTCTGGGCTACATGATCACAGGTCATGTTTCCTATGTGGGAAGTGTGGCAAGTGTTCCAGGCCAGGAATTTGATAGGGGGCAGGGAGCTGCCTGACATCTCAGGTGCTCAGGTGGGTGCCAGGGTGCAAGAAACTCTGAACCCACTCAGACTTACGAAATTTCCTGGCCCGGTCCACACCTGTAATTCCACCCTGGGCTTTCCTGTACGGCCTTGGCAGGGGGGGGGGGTCTTTCTGTGCCTCAGTTTCCCCTCCTTTAAATGATAGTACAAAATATATGATACATATATAAAAAGTCCTTTTGTGCTAACGTTCTCTACTTTCCTTGGATCAGGCAGCAAACACACACACACACCACACACACACACACACACACACACACACACCACACACCACACACATACACACACACACACCACACAGACACACACACACATACACACACCACACAACACCACACAGACACACACACACTCACACACAAACACACACACACACTCACACACAAACACACACACACACACACACACACACACCACACACCACACACCACACACACACACAAACCACACACATACACAATCACACACCACACAGACACACACACACATACACACACCACACAACACCACACAGACACACACACACTCACACACAAACACACACACACACACACACACACACACACTATGGAAGCAGCGAGCACAAAATAAAACATCCCCAGTGCCACAAACAGCCCAGGTCACATGGCAACAGAGTGAGTCTAGACAGTGGGCAAAGGTGAAAGTCCTCTGGGGAGAGGAAATTTTAAACAACTGAAAGCCTTTTCACCTACCAGCTGGTGAGAATGAGAGAGGAAAGGAACTGGGGAATGTGGCATTCGAAGACTGGAACACACCCAAGGAACCACCAGTGTTCTGCACCTTCATGGATGCATCCCCTGTGATATTTACCTTCTAATGATGGAATTGAAAATATTGAGGCAAAAATGGACACCAGGCCAAAAACTGGAAATGTGGAAGAGGATTGAGACTTGTCAGTAGTAGTGGGAAAGAACAAAAAATGAGTGTCCTCTAGGTAGACAGTGTAGAAAGAAAAGCCAAGGGAGCCGACATGGATTGATCTGGTGTGCATGCACGTGTGTGCACATGTGTGTGCACATATGTGTGCATGCATGCACATGCCTATCTGCCTATGTGCTGGGCAAGGAGGATGGCTGCTATCGAATGGGACATGTAGATTCAGGCAGTTTTATGTCTATTCATAGAGAATGATCTAAAAAGGATTTTACAAACAAATTAACCCAATTATATTATCTGAGGGCTGGAGAGATGGTTCAGCAGGTAAGAGCACCGACTGCTCTTCCAGAGGTCCTGAGTTCAATTCCCAGCAACCACATGGTGGCTCACAACCATCTGTAACAGGATCTGATGGCCTCTTCTGGTGTGTCTGAAGATAGCTACAGTGTGTTCATATAAATAAAATAAATAAATTTTAAAAATATTTATATTATCTGTATTTTTTATTGTTTCATGGGACTATATATTACTTTTATAATGGAAAAGAATGATTTTCTTTGCATTATTCTTTCGGTTAACATACCCAAAATGAATTTTATTGTGATGTTTTTATACGTGTATATATGTATGCATATGTTACTTTTCTCGTTGTTGTAACTTGACAAAATGTAAGGGAAAGAGGGTTCATTATAGTTCCTACTCTAAGGAGGCATACACGGTAGTGTGGCGGGAAGCCAAATAACAAGAGCACAAGGTGGCCGGCCATGCTCTCCACAGTCAGGAAGCAGAGAGGTGAGCTTTGTTACTTATATCCACTGTCTCCTCCTTTCCTTCTTATTCAGTTCAGAATCCTAGCCCACATTCAGGGTGGCCCTTCTCTTGATTCCTCTTTTCCTTTGTTCCTTCTCCCCAACTTCTTGTTGCCCCTACCAAGTAGTTCCCCCTTCTGTGTTCCTGACATAAATATTCCATTATTCACTTTTGGTCCCCACTCTCTTCCATTAAACCTCGACTTCCTCTCTTATATTCCCCTTTCTATTTCCATATGATATGCATGTACGTTCTCTCTCTCTCTCTCTCTCTCTCTCTCTCTCTTTCTCACACACACACACACACACACACACACACACACACACACACACTCACACAGAAACCTAGACTCTACATATGGGAGGAGTTATGAGATGTTATCTTAATGATGGTCACTATATGAAATGAAATAAGAGTCTCTTCCCAACATGTTCTAGTCATGACCAGGTGTCTCCAGGTATCAGCTCTCACTCTGTCCCAGTTGTGGGAAGTGTTGTCCCCTCAGAGTGGTAGAGGAATCAGGTTCTCAGCCTGCCTGGACTTGGGTATTTACAAATAGCAACTCCATTCACAGGAACCACACAGGCAGCCAGGCAGCCAGCAGGTGGCTTCCAGCCAAGGGATGACACAGCTCTGAGAGCAAGGGGACAGCTCTTTTCCTGCCCTCAACACATCATTTACAGTTGCTTAAATGTGCCCAGCTCTAGGGACATGTCTTTGTGAGAAAGCTACACCAAATTAGGGCAGAATCGCCCTCTGTGACAAAGTCCAGAAATTCTTCCCTAACAAGCACCAAGAAGGAGAACTGGCCTAGGACACCAGAGCACCAGGCACATACTCAATGTCATGTGACCTGAAGACAGGGACGTCAGGAGGCCAGAATGCTAGGACCTCCAAGAAGATCTGATGTCATTGCATATTTATTAAAGAGTCTGACACCAGTTCAGTCTTGACCATGTAGATTAAGCCCCCATGAGCAAGCTACATCCAGTGCAGCACACATCTGATTCCCTGTTAATAGACTCTGAATTCTACTGGGTAGTCTTCCAAAATGCTAACCTACTCCCATCATTTCCCTTCTCATCCTGTGCAGGGCTTGGCTTCACAGACAGGCATCTCCACCCATGAATTTCTCTAGGGTCAACCCACTCCCCAACTGAATATACTTTCTTGTTAGTTCCCTTAGTTACCAACTCTCACCCACTTTACAGGTGGAGAAAACAGATACTTGCCTAAAACTGCCAGGCTAATTGGTATCAGATCAAATCTCCGAGCCTTCCAAGTGTGGAGGCCCTTTTCTGAGAACCAGGATTTTCTGGAAGTGGAGCGGGGGCTGGACTTTCCTAGAATCGCAGTCTTATGGAAGGTTCATGCAGGCCTGGATTTGAGTCCCAATGCTATCACATACTAACAGATTACCCCGAGTGACCATCAGCATCACCGTGCCTCAGCTTACTAATGAATGAGAGGAGAATGCTAGCTCTGTGTTTCAGTCATTGAAACTGTGTAACAAGCCACCTCGAGATGCAGTGCTTGTACAGTATAGATGGCTCAGCTGATAACGTTTCCTTGATACAAAGCATGGCATGATGTCCTCAGACTAAGTGTGATGGCACACATCTGTGACCGAAATGCTGAAAGACAGTGGTAGGAAGTCCTTGAAGCTCATTGGTCACCAGCCTAGCCTGAACAATGAGCTTGGGTTCAGCAAAAAACCTGGTCTCAAAAAAACCAAAGGTAGAAAGAGATTGAAGAAAGACACTTGATGTTGACCCCTAGTCCCCATACATACTATATCCACAGGTACATGAGGACACATTCACATACCACACCACACACAAACAATAATTTTTGAGATGTGGGATTTACACACAATCACATTTATTTTTATTCCTGAAACTGATCGTTGAGACAGACTCTGGGAAGAAAGGATCAGATATCTTCTAGGATGGCAAGGACAGTCCCTGGAAGTCCCTGATGTTTCTAGTCATAAGGCTGGGTTGCCAAACTTTGGATGGACTGTGACTGATGTGTGTGTGTGTGTGTGTGTGTGTGTGTGTGTGTGTGTGTGTGTATGTGTGTGTGTGTCTATGTTCACTTCATGAACTTCATAACAGAGAAGATAAGCGAACGCCTTGTCTAAGCTGCTCCAGTTTAGCATCTCCACAATCCAGCAGTCCCCAGTGCTCAGCCCAGCCCATCTGTCTCAGCCCAACACCTGGGAGCCATGGGAACTGGAATAAAGACAGCAAGAGAATGATAAAGATGCTAAATGCTAAAGCCAGAGAGCATTACGTGAAGACCGTGTATTATAATCCCTCTGCTTTTCAGGTAATAAAAGTGGGATCCAGACGGTGAATGAAATTGGCTCTGGTTTCTTTTGGTTGCCAGGGCTGTTTCTATGGCTGAGTTTCTTCCAAATTTGGGCTGTTTGTAATCCCTAGGCAGTGAGTCCTCCTGTTTCTGGGCCTTGGGCCGCTTGCTCTACAGGGGTTGGTTAGAAATAGACTGCACCTCAGGTAGGGACTAAGGATGCTGGGTTTTGCCTCATGCTTGACTTGACTATGTATTTTGTAAAAATCAGTGTAAAATGAAATACAGAGCCCCTCATCCAAACATTATACCAGTCTGCTTTATTATCATTAGAAAATACACATAATATCTAACATAAGGTTTACTAAAGGGGCCAGACAGGATCTGCATCCACAGAAGATTGTGATAAGCCCAAGTAGTCTCCATGTGCCAGCTCTAGCTGGACTCAGCCACAAGAGCCACAATCCCAGATGCAGTGTCCAGACAGGCATGGTGCAAGAGGAGCTGAGAGTTCTCCATCTTCATCTCCAGACCACTAGGAGGAGACTGACTGGCTTCCAGGCAACTACGATGAGGGTCTTTTTCTTTTTTCTTTTCAATTTTTATTAGATATTTTCTTCATTTACATTTTAAATGCTACCCCGAAAGTCCCCTATAACCTCCCTCCCACCCCCCGCCCTGCTCCCCTAACCACCCACTCCCACTTCTTGGCCCTGGCATTCCCCTGTACTGGGGTATATGGACCTCTTTTCCCAATGATGGCCAACTAGGGCCAACTTCTGCTACATATGCAGCTAGAGACACAAGCTCTGGGGGTACTGATTAGTTCATATTGTTGTTCTACCTATAGAGTTGCAGACCCCTTCAGCTCCCTGGGTATTTTCTCTAGCTCCTCCACTGGGGGCCCTGTGTTCCATCCGATAGATGACTGTGGGCATCCACTTCTGTATTTGCCAGGTACAGGCATAGCCTCACACGAAACAGCTATATCAGGGTCCTTTCAGCAAAGTCTTGCTAGCATGTGCAATAGTGTCTGTGTTTGGTGGCTGATTATGGGATGGATCTCCGGGCGGTCTCTGGATGGTCCATTCTTTCATCTTCAGAGTCAATGCAATCCCCATCAAAATTCCAACTCAATTCTTCACTGAGTTAGAAAGGGCAATTTGCAAATTCACCTGGAATAACAAAAAAAAAAAAAAAAAAAAAAACCAACTCTTCTCAATGATAAAAGAACCTCTGGTGGAATCACCATGCCTGACCTATAGCTGTACTACAGAGCAATTGTGATAAAAAAAAAAAACTGCATGGTACTGGTACAACAACAGACAGGTAGATCAATGGAATAGAATTGAAAACCCAGAAATGAACCCACACACCTATGGTCACTTGATCTTTGACAAGGGAGCTAAAACCATCCAGTGGAAAAAAGACAGCATTTTCAACAAATGGTGCTGGCACAACAGGCGGTTATCATGTAGAAGAATGCGAATTGATCCATTCTTATCTCCTTGTACAAAGCTCAAGTCTAAGACCTCCACATAAAACCAGAGACACTGAAATTTGTAGAGGAGAAAGTGGGGAAAAGCCTTGAAGATATGGGCACAGGGGAAAATTTCCTAAACAGAACAGCAATGGCTTGTGCTGTAAGATCAAGAATCAACAAATGGGACCTCATAAAATTGCAAAGCTCCTGTAAGGCAAAAGATACTGTCAATAAGACAAAAAGGCCACCAACAGATTGGGAAAGGATTTTTACCAATCCTAAATCTGACAGGAGACTAATATCCAGTATATACAAAGAGCTCAAGAAGCTGGACTCCAGAAATTCAAATAACCCCATTAAAAATGGGGTACAGAACAAAAAATTCTCAACTGAGGAATACTGAAGAGCTGAGAAGCACTTGAAAAAATGTTCAACATCCTTAATCATCAGGGAAATGCAAATCAAAACAATCCCTGAGATTCCACTTCACTCCAGTCAGAATGGCTAAGATCAAAAATTCATGTGACAGCAGATGTTGGCGAGGATGTGGAGAAAGAGGAACACTCCTCTATTGCTGGCAGGATTGCAAGCTTGTATAACCACTCTGGAAGTCAGTCGGGTGGTTCCTCAGAAAATTGGACATAGTACTACCGGAAGATCCAGCAATACCTCTCCTGGGCATATACCCAGAAGATGTTCCAACTGGTAATAAGGACACATGCTTCACTATGTTCATAGCAGCCTTATTTATCATAGCCAGAAGCTGGAAAGAACACAGATACCCCTAAACAGAGGAATGGATACAGAAAATGTGGTACATTTACACAATGGAGTACTACTCAGCTATTAAAAACAATGAATTTATGAAATTCTTGGGCAAATGGATGTATCTGGAGGATATCATCCCGAGTGAAGTAACCCAGTCACAAAAGAAGTCACTTGATATGCACTCACTGATAAGTGGATATTAGCCAAGAAACTTAGAATACCCAAGATAAAATTTGCAAAACACAAGAAAATCAAGAAGAAGGAAGACTAACGTGTGGATACTTCATTCCTACTTAGAATAGGGAACAAAATACCCATGGAAGGGTTACAGAAACAACATTTGGAGCTAAGATGATGAGGGTGTTAAAGCCCATGCCCACAATGACACACCTACTCCAGCAAGGCCACACCTCCAGTATCCACCCCTTAGGCCAAGCATATTAAAACCATGACAAAGTGCCTGACCAAGGAAGGTTTTTACCTCCTGAAACCAGATTGAGACTGGAGAGATGTTTTTTCCTTAGCTACCCAAACACCAGCGCAAGGCTACACAGATCATGAAAAAGACAGCAAAGACAGAATCACAGAAATGAACCGGAGAAAGCTCCAGGAAACAACCCCACAGAAGCAGAAGCTTTTGAGCTAACTCATAAAGAATTCCATCGTAATAACCATCGTAAAGACAACCAGAGAATACAGCTAGATAAACAACACGTGAACCAAGTAAGACTCTTCCAAAAAAAGGGGGGGGGGGGAGAGATCAGCATTATCTTCATGCCACACTCAGATAAATACTCTACAAAGAAGAGAGATTGAGAGAGATTGAGAGATTGAGAGAGAGAGAGAGAGAGAGAGAGAGAGAGAGAGAGAGAGAGAAGGCAGGGATAGAAAGAGGGGGAGGAGGCAACACCATAGCTCAATATGCCAACAAACAGAAAAATGTTCAATAAAAAATACTAGTGTGCTGGGCCCGGGAGATCGCTCATGGATAAAAGAGTTGTTGTTCAAGTGGAAGGACCAGAGTTTGGATCCCAGAACCCACATAAAAGCCAGGCAGGTATGAGGTTTCCTATAATTCCAGCACACAAAGATCCCCAGAACTAACTCGCTAGATAGACCAGCCAGAATGCTTGAGCTCTGGGCTCAGAGAGAGAAGCCTTGTGTCAATCAAATAAAATGGAGGCCAATCAAAGAAGGCATCTGGTGTTAACTTTAGGTCTCCACACATACACACACACACACACACACACACACACACACACACACACACACATCCACACGTTACCCACACATGCTTATATACATACATACCATACATGGCTACATATGTAAAACAAAATACTAATGGACCTAATTCAACATCACATTAGATTAAACCTGTACCATAATTGGTTATTTGGCTTTCCATTGGTGTGACAAAATGCCTAAGAGAATCAACACAAAAGAAAGAAGGCTAGCCGGGCAGTGGTGGCGCACGCCTTTAATCCCAGCACTCGGGAGGCAGAGGCAGAGGATTTCTGAGTTCGAGGCCAGCCTGTCTACAAAGTGAGTTCCAGGATAGCCAGTGCTATATAGAGAAACTCTGCCTCGAAAAACAAACAAACGGAAAGAAGGCTTCATTTTGATTCACAGTTTCAAAGGCTTTGGTCTATGATCTCTTGGCTCCTTACTTCTAGGCCTCTGGAGCGCCAAAATGTCATGAGCAGGAGCAAAGGGGTCAGGGGCAAGGGCATAACCTGAGGACCACTGCCTTCAGCTGGAGCCCACCTCCCAGTAGTCCATAGAGTCAATCAGAGGGTTGATCTATATGATGAGGTCAAGCCTTTGTAGTTGGATTACCCCTCTATGCTAATGTACTGGGGACCAGACCTCACCCCAAGAGACTTTGAGTCTTTGAATCTACAATAATGAAATGGGATTTCTGCAAGAGATGTAAGAATTGTTCAATATAATGTAAACCAACACATATAGAATATCTTACAGGACAATGATGGATAAAGATCTTATGATTGTTTTTATATAACAAAAAAATTGAACAAAATTTCATATTTGCTCAGGATTATTCCTCAAGGAAAAAGATAGTTTGGCTGTTAAGAGTGCCGGTTGCTCTTGCAGAAGACTGGGGTATGTGCCCATCACCTATATCAGGTAGCTCAAACCACTGGCTAAATCCAGCACCACAGTATCTGATGCCTTCTCCTGGCTTCCAAAGGCATTTAACTCACATGGTATACATGTGCATATACATGCAAGTGCATAAGCATATGTATAGTGCATGCAATCCCCCCCCCACACATGCACACACACATATATTATAAAATATATCTTTATAAATAATAGAAAAAAATCAGAGTTATTTTGAAGCTACTTGTCACTAAACTCAGAGGTGGAGAAGAAAAGCAGGAGTTTGAGGGCATCTAGAGCTAGACGTCAAGACATCATCTCAACACAAGAAGTGTAGGAGAAATGTTAAACATAAAGGCCCTCCACAGCTAAGTCTGTACTCAGTGGTGAAGAGCTGCAGGCATCTCTCAGGTCAGGAAGAACTTGTCAACACTCCTCACTTGCACTTAGTGCAGGCGTGGGAGTTCTAACCAGAACATTTGGCAAGTGAGATAAGACATCCAAGCCAGCAAAGAAAGACTGGAAATGTCTCTCTGTGTGGATGGCATGGCCTTCCACAGAGAAAACTCCCCCCTCAAACTGCTAACACCAATAAATGAACTCAAAGACTCAGCTGCATTTCTGTGCATCAACAACCAATGATCTAAAAATAAATTAAGAAAATAGTCCCAATCACGTCCAAAGGAATAAATAAAACCAAACCAAACACTTAAGAGAACAATTTAATCAAGAAGGAAAAAGATCTGAATTCGTGTTGTTAAAATGTCTATATTACTAAAGACAACATACAAATTCCAAGCAACCCATTTCACAGAAACAGAGAAAATATTCATAAAGTTCATTCAGAACCAGAAAGGATTCTGAAGAGCTGAAGCAACCTAGAGTGAAAAGAAAGCTATGACGTCACACATTCTGATTTCAAACACTATCACCAAGCAGAGTGTAGTGGTGCAAGCTCGAAATCTCAGCACTCAAGGGCAGAGGTAGGAGCACAGCCACCTGGGTGTGTTTTAAAACAAAACAACACAACAACAAACCCTGCAAAGATAAAAAGAAGGAAATAGAAAAGACATAAAAGCCCCAAACTGGCATAAACAGATAAATGGTGCAATCAAGCAGCACAGGGAGTTGAAATTTACAGCCATACTGTGACAATTAAGCTCGGTTGTATCCTTGACTGCATTTAAAATCAACGAAAGCACAAGATTTCATTGGGCATTCCTGTAAGGGATTGGATTGGATTACATGAAGCATAAATACTCAACCTGATATGGGTGGCACCTTCTGGTGCCAGTGGGGACAGAAAGACAAGGAAGAAAGTGCCGTTGTGCCTGCTTGCTTTCACTATTGCTGGTAAGTTCATCTATCCTATCGCTGCCACATTCCTTCACCAATATTAAAAACAGCTGGCTTCTAACTTAGGCTGAAGGCCAGCAGGTCTCTGGGGATCCTCCTTCAGAGCCAGGCTGAGACGGCTCAGACATCCAGCCTCGTGGACTGATATTCATCCTATTGGTTCTGTTTCCTGACTTAATACAGGTACCAGGAATACACAATGAGACCAGTCTTCAGAAAACTGTCTGTGAGAAACTAGATATCAATATAGCTCACAACATCATCTGACGCCAAACCCAGTAAAGCATAGAGTGAAGGTTGAAGCCACTTAGAGAATGAAGGGAGCACCTGACGTGGCCTTGACAACAACCAAAAGCAAAAGCGTAGGTAAGAAAATAAGAACCAAACAAAATTGACTACGAGAAACTAAAAAGCAGCAGAAATAACTAACAAAACAAAAAGGGGGGGATAAAATACTTGCAAACTATAGCTGATAAAGAATTGGTGTCAGAATAAGGGACTCCTACAACTACAGACAAATAAACATCAAATATGCCAGGTTTTTTTAAGAGCCTAGATAAACAATTTTCTTCAAAGAAAACATAGAAATAACGGCCAAAGGTGCTAGCCATCACTACTCACCAGGGAAGTGCAAATGGAAACTTCACCCTTAGAATGACTATTGTCTTTAAAGTGCTGGGGTGGAGGTGGGGGGCGATGCTCAGAGTTAAGAAGAGCTTACTTTTCTTCCCGAGGACCAGTGTATCGTTTCATGTGCCTAAGTCGGGCACCTCACATCTGCCTCACCCAGACACTTTGACTGGAGTGGTCTCTTTCTTTCGACCTGGAACTTAGTTCTAACATTAGTCTCTTCTAAAGCTGCAGTTCATCAAGCATACATTTGTAGGGATTTGATGACTGCCTGCCACCAGGAGCCAGGCCCACTTTATAGGAATGTATATGCATACCCTGAGTGAGTCAACCAACGAGCCAGTCCTGAGACTAAGAACACACCCAGCTGAAGCAGGGGAGCATCCTCCACACCAGGAGGATGAGAACAGCTGCACCTAACAGGGCTGTGAGGAATACACACAATCTGTATTAAAAGAGCCTGGTGCGGGGGAGGTTATTAAATTTGAGGACAGAGCCTGTGAGGCTGGCAGCAGAGGGATAGCAAGGGAGCCCTTCTCTACTGTAGTTAGGCAAAGGGCCAGGATGCCAGAGCCCCCAGAAACAGCTCATCCCTGCAGATTCCTGGGCTTCTTAGGCAAAGCTTAGGGCTAATTTGTATCTACTGTCATTAGGCTGAAGGTTTCTTACCCTTGGCCAGGCAGAATGTGTAGGGAGGGGGAGGGTAGTCTAAATCTAGATGCAACTAGATCCAAACTCAGGCCTTCTTCTACAGTGGATTACCTTTCAGAGGAAATGCTTGAGCTAAATTAACTAATTCTAGCGCCCCCTCTCCCCGCATCACACTTAGACTGAACCCTAACTTTAATTTGCATTGACTAACTTTCTGCAGAAGTTGGTTAGACACCCCCAGCCCATTGCACAGCCGCCCTCCCGTGCTTTCTTCTGCCCCTTTGCTACTGAAAACCTTCACACTGAGACTTATTGGAAAAGATTACCATGTGCCACAGTCAGTTTAAGCAGAAGAGAATTACCATCCCCTGCTAGACCACCCACCACCAGGGACCAGAAGTGCAAGCGCTGGTGCTGCCGGCATTCAGCCTAACTCAGCTTGCCCTCCTGGGCTTGGTTGGCAGCGTTGTCTGGTCTGGAGGCAGCTGGGCACTGAGTTATTCATCAATATAGCTGCCCAGTGTGCCCAGAGAGGGGAGGGACACCACCTAAATGAGACTAACAGCAGGGGAGAGCCTAGCCTGAGCAGCAATGCTGGACTTCTCTGAGCCTGCCTAATTTGGAGTCTGCAGGGAGCCAAATATCCCTGGAAATGAATCACAATCCCTCCAGCCCTTGCCCGGCTTTTGATCTGGTTCAGGACACATTCCAGCCTATTAGCTTGTTAGAGTTTCAAAAATAAACCCGTGAGACTACAAGCAGGAGTCGCTGCCCCATTCCTCCGAAGATTAAACTGAGACTCAGGATATAACCACTATCAAGGTTAGAACGAACCTTTATTGAGTGTTTTCTGTGTGCTCCAGGCTTCAATTGAATCATCTCAATTAAATTGAAGCAAATTCTATTACCATCTTCATGCTACAGCTCAGAGTCTGGGAGAGCTAGATTACTTGTGCCACATATGAGAAAATGAAAGTATGGACTTGGAAGGCTCTGTGTTTCCAGGTGTGCTTATGCAAAGGGCATGGCAGAAAGGATGGCAGAAAGTCCACCAAAACAGCTCATCTTAGAGGTTTCCACTCTGCAGCCACAGGGGCATGTAAATAGGATGAGGGTGATGGGCTGCTCTTCTAGACGATGTGTTCAGGGGAAACTGCTGGTCATCTAATGCTGAGAGCTTCCTAGATTTTTTTTTAATTTTTTATTAGGTATTTTCCTCATTTACATTCCCAATGCTATCCCAAAAGTCCCCCACACCCTCTCCCCCCACTCCCCTACCCACCCATTCCCATTTTTTGGCCCTGGCGTTCCCCTGTACTGGGGCATATAAAGTTTGCAAGTCCAATGGGCCTCTCTTTCCAGTGATGGCCGACTAGGCCATCTTTTGATACATATGCAGCTAAAGACAAGAGCTCCGGGGTACTGGTTAGTTCATATTGTTGTTCCACCTATAGGGTTGCAGTTCCCTTTAGCTCCTTGGGTACTTTCTCTAGCTCCTCCATTGGGGCCCCTGTGATCCATCCAATAGCTGACTGTGAGCATCCACTTCTGTGTTTGCTAGGCCCTGGCATAGTCTCACAAGAGACAGCTATATCAGGGTCCTTTCAGCAAAATCTTGCTAGTGTATGCAATGGTGTCAGCGTTTGGAAGCTGATTATGGGATGGATCCCTAGATATGGCAATTACTAGATGGTCCATCCTTTCGTCACAGCTCCAAATTTTGTCTCTGTAACTCATTCCATGGGTGTTTTGTTCCCAATTCTAAGAAGGGGCAAAGTGTCCACATTTTGGTCTTCGTTCTTCTTGAGTTTCATGCGTTTAGCAAATTGTATCTTATATCTTGGGTATCCTAAGTTTCTGGGCTAATATCCAATTATCAGTGAGTACATATTGTGTGAGTTCCTTTGTGATTGGGTTACCTCACTCAGGATGGTGCCCTCCAGGTCCATCCATTTGCCTAGGAATTTCATAAATTCATTCTTTTTAATAGCTGAGTAGTACTCCATTGTGTAAATGTACCACATTTTTTGTATCCATTCCTCTGTTGACAGGCATCTGGGTTCTTTCCAGCTTCTGGCTATTATAAATAGGGCTGCTATGAACATAGTGGAGCATGTGTCCTTCTTACCGGTTGGGACATCTTCTGGATATATGCCCAAGAGAGGTATTGCGTGTGGGTCCTGCCCAAGGGTCAACAGTAAGTTTTTCTTTTGAGATAACTTTTGTCTGATATTAAATGACCAATCGAATTTTCTTATGGCCACCGATTACACAAAACTTATATCACTTTACTCTCAACCAATATTGCACTTGAACCTAAAATGTGCCATCTGTGAGTAGAAAACAAGCCATTGGAGAGATGGGTTAAGAACATTGGTTACTCTCCCAGAGGGCCCAGGTTCCATTCTCAGCACCTACATGGTGGCTCACAACTCTCTGTAACTCCGATTCCAGGAAATCCAGCACCCTCTTCTGGCCTCGTCAGGGACCAGGCATGCACAATGATACACAGACATGCATGCAGGCACAATGCCTATACACATGAAATATTTCTTAAATGTAGAAGACAGTTTTATCTTGTTTTATTTTTAAATAGAGTCCACATTGCTTTTAGAACATCAGTTTATGGGTCAATATTGTACAAAAACCACAAACATCTTCATGCTAGTTTAAAATAATTGACACTTCACATGCCCCTTAAAAAGGGTCTACAGTCTACCTTGGATGAACCATTGCAACAACTATTTAATTGGCTTATATATTTGTAAATGGGAATAAATTTACTGAAATTAAGCCTGGCTGGATCCTTCTCTGGGAGCCAAAACTGTTGTAGACATTTTCCTCTCTTGGTGACACCAGAAGTTCACAAAATCAAGTGACATTTTAAGGATCTCTTATTACACTGAGAAAGTATCATGGCTAACCTCAAAGGGCAGGAAAATATTTTTTACACCCTCAATCTACCTTTTAGAGAAAAGAGCAGCAAAATCCATGCAAAGAGCAAGTTCTAGTAAAGGTCTAGGGACAATGACAGAGCACTTACACATAGGCTAAGGGTATAAGCACACAACCAGCTAAGAGCTTCATCTTAGATTTCTTGTGCTGTGATCAAACACCATGACCAAGACCAACTTGGGGAGGAAAGGGTCTATTTAATCTTGCGGATTGTAGTCTATCATCTAGGAACATCAGGGGAGGAACCTGAAGGCAGAAACCGAAGCAGAGTCTATGGAGGAACCACTTCCTGGCTTGCTTCCCATTGTTTACTTCTTATACAACTCAGGACCACCTGCCCAGAGGCGGCACCACCCACATTAATCAAGAAAAGGCCCCCACAGACTTGCCTACAGGCCAATCTGGTGGAGACATTTTTTTTAATCACAGTTTCTTCCCCCAGACAACTCTAGTTTGTGTCAAGTTGACAAAAAAGTATCCAGTACTGTTCTCATCAGTCACACATACACCATTGGAACAATACAAAGATTAGCACAGGCCTGGAGCAAGAATGGCACACAGTGTGTGAAGAGTTCCATAATTTTTAAGCCAGGCATAGTAGATTCTGTACTTGGGAGGCAGAGGCAGAGGCAGGTTAATTCCAGGCCAGCCTGGTCTACACAGAAATTTCCAGACAGCCAAAGCAACAGACAAAGAACTTTATATCAAACAAATGAAAAACCAACCATCCAAACAACAATAAAATAAAAACAAAAGCCAAATCAAACTAACCTGCACAAAATTTCACAGCCAGATAGTGAGAAAGATGTTTAAGACTAAGGCAATGGCTAGGGGGTAAAGCAACTGGAATTGAGTAAGAACATGGATAAATCAAGCTCTCCCCACTTCACCCCAGCCCCATTTGCTTATATGTAAAATGAGTTGCAATTGGGATACTTACTCAAAGCCTGACCCCCTCATAGACACTGATCTATGAAGCTCTCTGTCTCTACAGTATTAACAAATAACATCATAGACTTCTAATCAACAAGAGCAGAGGTTAGAATATAGCATACCCCATTTATTCATTACTTGCATTCTGTCAGTTTCCTAAAAGGATCTGAGAAGATTTATAACCAAGCAACCAGTTATGCTAACACTATTTTAAAAATGGCAAAGAAATAAGAGCTAGAACTAGTCTTTTTTACTTGGTCCTTAAACTGATGGTGCCATTTAAGGAAAGTGACTTTAATCATTTTGTTCCATGCAACAAAAAGTGCTTTCATATTTTGGAGGGAGCTGTTCGTGCTTCCCAAAGACCATTCTGTTCTTCTGCTCTCTGGCAAAGCTGCAGGGGGGAGACAGGATAGTGATGAGAAGGGGGCTTTTAGAAGGATTAAGTTCAGACACTGCTTCACAATAATTGTGAGTATTTGATTTTTCCATCAAGTGTTCAACCTGCAGGAAGAGATGACAACCCCACCACGTGACCTCAGGCAACTTCTTAACCCCTCTGCCTTAGTTGTTTCCATCGGTAGAATGAGGGTCACAAGAATAATTCTTCTCAGCATTCATTTTTATTAAAAATTCTCAGGATTAATAGCAAAGACTTATGTAGCTCTGAATATTTACTAAGTATGAATAGGAATAGGTCTGGGTGCACAGTCTGGATCACGCATGTCAACTCAACCACAAAGCACCATGCAAGGTTCCAATGGACATAAACAACCAACAGTACCACCCAGCTATGAGGACTATGAGCCACGGCAACAAAGAGCATGGCACAGTAACCCTAAGGGTGCAGCAGCGGCCACATACCTTGGCAGTAACCAGCAGCTCTCTAATTAGATTTAAAACTGTCCAACAATAGTAGACTCATGACTGGCACTGGAAACCTAGCCAGCTACTCCGAGATAATGAAGTCATAGGTCCCGGAGGAGAACCTACAACCACCATGTTACTAAACCAGCATAATCCGTAGCTACATTCTAAATATTTGTCCCTGTTCCTATAGCTAAATGGAGTTCTCACACCTCATCAAGGAAACTTCTTTTTGCAACAGATAGACCGTTAAAGACAAGCACAACCCATAAAATGCAGAGTTGTGGAGCCTCGTCCCAACTGATACAACTATAATACAAGAACTGCACCTAAGGCTCAGGGACAGCTGAGGGAGAGAGGAAGAGGGACATGGGGTCTCAATGTCAGAAGCTACACCAGTAAAGTCTCACCAACCCAGCAGCCTAAACATGACTGGAACAATGACGTCATGTTCCAATAGAGATGCTGACATGGACGGGGGGAGCTCAGGAGGTCTCAGCCCCACACCACCATCGACCAGCAACTAAGGAATGCCAAGGGCAGGAGAAACTGTCTTTCCCAGAGAAACACACATTGATTGGTCATCCAATACTAAATGGTCAGCCCTGAAAACACATGCATACAAGCGACATTATATGGACTAAGAAGGTTATATTTATATATTTATGTAACAACAATTAGAGAAAAAGCCATGAATTTGAAAGAGAACAAGGAAGTATGAACACAGAAGGGTTTGGAAGGAGTAAAGGAAAAAGATAAATGAAGTGACTATATTATGTTATATTATTATATTATATTCATTATATTATATTTATATCAAAAATGTAATTGCTTTTAAAAGCCATAAATCCGACGTAAGTAAATATTAAAATTTCTACTAATAAACGAAACATAGTCATTGAAAGGCAAAGACTTAATCTTATGGCTAAGAGATATTGCCTCTGAATATCTCAGAAGCCAGTGTTCTCTTCCCTAAGCAGTCTCAACCCCTCTCTCATGACTCCTCCCCAACTTGCAGAGCACATGTAATAGAAAAAAAGGCCAAAGCAGCTAGAGAGATGACCAGCAGTTAAGAGCACTTGCTCTTGCAGAGGACCTGGGATTGGTTCCCAGGATACACACAGTGACGTACAGTCATTTGTGACTCCAGTTCCAGGGGATCTGATACTCTCCTAGACTTGAAGGACAACAGACACACATATGGTACATATATATGCACAAATGCAAAATTCATACATCTTAGAAGGAGGGAGGGAGGGAGGAAGAGAGAGAGGGAGAGATGGAAAGAAGGAAGGAAGGAAGGAAGGAAGGAAGGAAGGAAGGAAGGAAGGAAGGAAGGAAGGAAGGAAGGAAAAGTGCTGCTCTGAGCAGAGTCTGGCTCTGTTCGTAGTTCCACACTTGAGTTAGTTAGGAGTTAATAAAGAGTAGATGAAAAGTTAAAAAAAAACACACCCCCAGGCAAAGAGAAGCCTCAGAAATCACATGTGAAATCTCTTTTTTAAAAGCTGAAGGACATGTGGGTTCCAGCAGGTGAATAGCGTGTCCACTGCTACACTGTTATAAGCAGTAAGTTCTCCCAACTCTAGGGCCACTGGAACTAAGCACAGTGACTTTGTAGGTTTTACAAGTGGCACCCCATTCAGGCTCCATAGCCTCAGTTTCTTCAGAAAGCCTTCTCTCCTAAGATCATCTTCTCTGCCCACACTCCTGAGTGCCAGGCCCTTCAGAAACTGTGTGCTTCAGATGAGTCCATTACTACTGATGACATCTGACAGGCCCAGAGGCTGCTAGACAGCCTCCCCTTTATCCTAAATGCCCTGCTTCCATTAATGTGGCTGGAGAACAAATTGGCTTCCATGGAAGTTCCCATTGTGTGGACTCACTTCAATTGAGCCCTTGGGCTCTCTATGGAAGCTGTTGCTAAGCAACACCTCCCTCAACTCCACCCTCTGACATTCAAGGTTACTGGCCTATAACTCAATGGCTGAACCTGAGAGGCTCAGATTGTCTGGGGGTGGTCTGCCTGCCTTGATCTGTAGGAAGAAGGGAAGTGGTCATGGTAACCCAAGAAGGGGGCATTGACTCGGCAGGGCCTCTGCCAGACTCTCAGGGTCAACATGGACTGTGCTGGGTGGATAAAAAATAGTCTCAAACAACCTGACATTCCTTCCCTGGTGCTTTCCCCACCTTTTCTTGGGACCTACCTTTCAGTAGTCCAGTTCTTCCCAGCCTTGTGAGTCTACCCTTTGAGGACCTCATGGCTCACTGAGAAAAGTGCACAGGCTCTGAAGTAAGGGGAGAAAAGCAGGTTGAAGAATGCCACAGTGATTTTGTTTGATATAAATAATCATAGAAAAGATGTCAAATTGTTAGCAGTAGCTGATGTTGCCTAAGGGCTAGTCTAGTGTTATATAAGGGATTACAATTCTGTTTTTGCACATTTCAGCACTGTCTAAACAGACAAACACACAGGTATTAAGTCACTTGAATGGCTAAATGGAAGAGGGGGAGAAGGAAGGAAGGAAGGAAGGAAGGAAGGAAGGAAGGAAGGAAGGAAGGAAGGAAGGAAGGGAGGGAGGGAGGGAGGGAGGGAGGGAGGGAGGGAGGGAGGAAGGAAGGAAGGAAGGAAGGAAGGAAAGAAGGAGGGAGGGAGGGAAGGAAGGAGGGAAGGAGGGAAGGAGGGAGGGAGGTAAGGAAGGGTGGGAGATCAGGAGGGAGGAAGGAAGAAAGGATGGATGGAAGGAAGGAAGAAAAGAAGGGAGGAAAGGAAGGATGGAAGGAAGGTAGAAAGGAAAAGGGGAAGAAAGAGAGAAAGGAAGGAAGGAGAAAAGGAAAGAAGGGAGAGAGAGAGAGGAAGGAAGGAAGGAAGGATGGAGAGAGGGAGAGAGGGGGGGAGGGAGGGAGGGAGGGAGGAAGGTAGGTAGGTAGGTGTAGCATGCATTTTGGGGTTCCTCATCCCCTGCTTCCTCCCTCTCAGGGTTCGCAGATTCTGCTACACACCCACATGGAAGGATGAATCAGAGTCCAGAATGGGTAGATTCCTGCAGGACCTTGATCCAGCTGGGAGAGAGTGCTGGGGGTGGGGGAGTCTGTCGGGAGAAGGCCTTCTCCAAGGGTCTTAGTCATACAGCTCTTTTAGGTAAAGGCCTTCTCCAACGATCTTCAATGAAACAGCTAGCTCTCTTAGACAACCTCAGCTTGTGGGCATGCCTTTATTCAGGGTGGGTTTGAACACGTGCACTTTATTTGGGGTGATCCAGGGGTATATGTGGACCTTGGAGAGTGGAGAGGAGTTTGCAGGGTAAAAGTTCACTGGCTAGAGGTTTACAGTTCTGTGAATGCCGTGTTTGCATGGAGAGGCATTCCAGCAAGCTCAGGTGCTCACGGATCAGGTTCTGATAGGGAAAGAGGAAGCTGGACCTGTAATCTCACCAAGGCAGAGGGTATAGTGGTTTCCAGCTGCCTCCCCAGACAAAGTCAGAGAAGGAGAAGCCTGCTGGTCAAGGGAGTCCTTCATTTTACATCCAGCTCAGAGGGCTATCCAGAAAATGGCAGACTTCAATTTTAAATAGCAGGGCCTAACAGGAAGGGAGGGAGGGAGGAAAAGATGGAGGGAGGGCAAGTCAGCCTTCCATTCAGCAAAGCATGAATTCTGGTCCAGCGAAGGTACGGCTTTATACCAGGATTGGCAGCTCAGGCCCCCATGCCATCACCTGAGCTGCTCCCTCTTCTCCTTAGCTTCCTTATGGTGGAGACAGCAGGGCTCTGAGCAAGCACAAGCCCTGCTCTGACATTAGGAGTGGCACCGGCCTCCCTGAGCCTTGTGCACTGTCCCACTCTGAGGACTGGATGGGATGAGGGTTCTGAGTGTTAGCCTGGTGCTGGGCAGGCCGAGAGACCTCCATGCTATTATCTCCTGATTCCCTGTAAAGCAAGGGCTTCCCTGCCCAGCTGCCAACCTCCAGCTGCTTTCTCTGAATGTCCCTCCCCACTGTCCCACACTGGGCATCATACTTGGGGAAGGCCAAGCAGGAATGGTGTCCTTCTTTCTACATCTCTGTCTTTCACAGTGACCAAGGCTGCCCGCCTCGAGATTGGGGATGTCAGCTCAGTCAGGATGTTGCCGATTTCATTTCTGAGCATCAAGGGAGTGATATCAATGGCTACAGAAACTGTTCGCCCACAGAAAGGAGCTTTGGAGTGGATCTGGGAGTAAGGTAGAGAGTCGGAGGCTCCCTTATCAAGGGCTCCAGGGACTGTATTTGGGAGATGACCATGGCCCCCAGTGAAGGGATACTTTCTGGATATCTCTTTGTCCTGTTTCTGAGACCTCATTTAACTTTCCATGACATTCTTTTGGGGGGGGTGTTTTTATTTGTTTGTTTGTTTATTGCTTTTGAGACAGGGATCATAATCCTAGGTTTGTATTGAGCTTACTATGCAGCCCAGGATGACCTGAAACTTCTGGTCTTCATGCTGCCACTTCCCAAGAGCTTGGATTACAAGTATGTATCACCGTATGGATTTATGCACCGCTGGGGAACAAAGCCAGGGCTTCAGACATGGTCGAAAAGCCCACTCCCTGTTCTTCTAATGAGCAAGCATGAACTCTAAGGCAATATAGAGGCAAGAAAGAGCACTTGAAGCCAAAGCCATGAAGCCTGAGCGGCATCACCTCAGGTTGATGTCCTGAATATACAGGGCATGGCTCCTTTTGCTTAAGTGAAAGAGATGGCCTGATGCTGGCATAAGGGACAGAGCAGGACACCAGACACAGTCCAGAGAGCAGAGCTGTCTGAGGAAGCTCAATGGACAAACAGTCTGTGATTCACCAGGAGCTGGTGACTCAAAGTCGCAGAGACATTAGCTAATGGTCAAAGGGATTACAGAAAATCAGCGATGGGACCTCCCATTCCAGGCCAGTGTCACACTTGGACATCAGATGTCCCAGGGATGGACAGCATCCCTTCCCTGGGTCATAGCAAATCAGAGGTACACACTTGGAAGCTGCGGCAGTTCCGAGGTGTGGAGATCTATTGGTGAATGAATTCTGAGAAGCAGCCTTGACTTATAAAAATAGAGGCTCACACACTTGAAAAACAAGAGACCCCAAATGGTTATATACACAATCTAACACTATCAGCTTTAGATATGAGGAAAGACACTGGAATAAAGAATGGTGATTATCTGTGGACAGTTTTCTTCCTACCAAACCAAGCAAGACTTAAAGCAGTTGTTAAATGGTCCAGTGAGTAGAAACTTTTAAAGCTCTGCATTTGACGTGCCTTGGTATCAGCCACTCAGTATCACCAGGGTGCCCAACAACCATGCAGAATCCCAGGCCCAGCCAAATGTCCCCAAGAGCACAGAACCAGAATTTCATCTTCCCAGGATCCAGCTGCTCTGCACAGTCACTGAAACTAAGAAGCACTGATGGCCACACTCATTTGCCTTGGTGAATTAAAGCTGTCTCCAAAGAACGCTCATTGACAAGTCTCTAGTCCAGGTTGGCTTTGACCTCTATAGTAGCCAAGGATGGCCCCAAACTTCTGATACTCCTCCCTGCATCGCTGAGATGTCAGGCAGGGAACATCAAACTCTGTTTATGGGGCACTAGGCATTGGAACTCAGGGCTTCGTGTATCATAGGTAAGCACTTTACCAAATAAGTCACAGCCCCAGTCCATTACTTATCAAAAAAAAAAAAAAATTAGGCTTTGTGATCCATAAGCCTGCAAAGCTCCAAGGTGATGGCTATAATATAAAACCAAATCTCATTTGCATAGAATTTGTGTTCAACCATGGAATAAGCAATCTGTAGATAAGACAGCTACAGACTCAGAGTGACATTGGGACAAAAGCGGACATGGTGGCCCATTAGAGTGACAAAGCTGGTCAGGAAAATGTCCCCCCTGAGAAATACCATACTGGCTTTTGAAGAATAGAGAGAACCAGCCTCAATAAGAACTATAGCCAGCGTCCAGAGAGCAACCATTGCGAAGACACTGAGGCCAGCGTTTGCGCAGTAGGTCTGGGGTGTGAGTAGCAGGCCCGAGGAGCAAGAGAATACATCTGCAGCACCATGTGTAGACGCAGAGTGGGAGGCAGAATGAAGACGGGAGCTCGTAAGCCATGGTGAGGAGCTAGGATTTTCTTCTAACTACAGCAGGAAGTCATAGTGAGGGAAGTCGCAGGACAATTAGTGGCTGCTGTGCATCTTCCTCAGCCGCTTCAAACAGCATCCAAGTGGTTGTTTTAAATGCTCAGGGTCAGGGTGTAACCAGGCCCTAATGGAACAGTTTCTTTCTAATCTACAGAATGTCAGTGGCATCTCTCTTCTGCTCTTGGCTTCTCCTCACTCTGCGTCTACCCAAGCTTTATAGGGCAGCTGGCAAGGAGAACAGGTTAGACTCAGTGAGGGGAGGCCAAGAAGAGGGTCGGGTTTGACACGTCCGTTAAGAGTTCTAAAAAACATCCTCTGCAAGAGGAAATGCCGTGGGCATGTGGTCCTGTAACTTAGAGGGATGTTGTCAGCAAAAGGGGGTTGTGTAAATTACTGAAGAGGAGGAGGGAAGCAGGCAGGTAGAAGATGCAGGCCCCAGATCCTTAAAGCCCCTTCACTTGGCAGGCCCAGGTAGCAGAGATAGATAAACACACACACACACACACACACACACACACACACACACACACCAATAGGTACATAGAAGTGTCCAGTGCTGGCAAAAGGAAAAGAAAGTTGGCAGGAAGTGGCAGCAATAGTAATGGCCTTGTAAATGGATGGACCTGGAGGGCATCATCCTGAGTGAGGTAACGCAATCACAAAGGAACTCACACAATATGTACTCACTGATAAGTGGATATTAGCCCAAAAACTTAGGATACCCAAGATATAAGATACAATTTGCTAAATGCATGAAACTCAAGAAGAACGAAGACCAAAGTGTGGACACTGTGCCCCTTCTTAGAATTGAGAACAAAACACCCATGGAAGGAGTTACAGAGACAAAGTTTGGAGCTGTGACGAAAGGATGGACCATCTAGTGATTGCCATATCCAGGGATCCATCCCATAATCAGCTTCCAAACGCTGACACCATTGCATACACTAGCAAGATTTTGCTGAAAGGACCCTGATATAGCTGTCTCTTGTGAGACTATGCCGGGGCCTAGCAAACACAGAAGTGGATGCTCACAGTCAGCTATTGGATGGATCACAGGGCTCCCAATGGAGGAGCTAGAGAAAGTACCCAAGGAGCTAAAGGGAACTGCAACCCTATAGGTGGAACAACATTATGAACTAACCAGTACCCTGGAGCTCTTGACTCTAGCTGCATATGTATCAAAAGATGGCCTAGTCGGCCATCACTGGAAAGAGAGGCCCATTGGACTTGCAAACTTTATATGCCCCAGTACAGGGGAATGCCAGGGCCAAAAAGTGGGGGTGGGTGAGTGGGAGGGTATGGGGGACTTTTGGGATAGCATTGGAAATGTAAATGAGGAAAATACCTAATAAAAAAAATAGTAATGGCCTTGGGAGGCAAGTGCCGTGAAAGACGACAGAGAGAGTAGTCAGCAAAGAGTTCTTATTTGGGGTTGTCCCAAGATGGAGTTTTCCAGAACAGCACACTTGACTATGACACACTTCCACCAGGAAAGAGTTGACTGCAGGAGAGAAGGCCTTAAAGGACAAGACCTTGGGTGAGGTTGTCCTCTGTCAGGAGCAGGGACAGGTGGGCAGGCATAGAACACGGGGGTGCAGGGAGAGACGTGGGAAGCCTCATCTGGCTGTCCATTTCCTTGGCAAAGCACATCTGTTGGCTTGGTGAGGTTGTCTATTGGCCAGTGGCCAGCTGGAGTGAACATGTGAGGGAGGTTTGAGGACCAGTAACAGATACAGAGATACAAAGTCACTGTCTGTGGTGGGAAAGAAAAGGCCCAATATATAGACTTCCTCCTCTTTTCTACCCTTTGTATTATAAACGCCAACAGGTAGAATGGTTGAGGGCTGTTACAGTCCTATCACTGGTTTATCTCTTCCTCTAACAACTCAGGGAAGGCAGGGTGGGGATAAGAACACCAGCCCCAAGGGACACATGGATGAAAGGTGGGTCTCATTGAGACTGTCTCTTATCCTCTCTTCCCCCACTCTGGGCGGCTCTCCTCACAGCCCCAAGAGCATTGCCAAGTCAATGTCCTTGCCTTGTGGACTTGACATCAGGTCTCTGTGCCCTGGTCTCAGCTTCACTGACTCTCCCTTTGCCCCTGGGAAATGTTCCCACTGCAGTTGGCTTCAGGCAGGTGCTGAGCAGTTTCTGAGCCGCCCTCTTTTCTGACTTCCCATCAACCAAATGCATTAAAACGTAGGACCATTATGAAAATGTCTGGTTTACTCAAAATGCCAGTTCAACTTCCAAATGCATTTATGATCTTGGCTAAATTACTGATCACATTTGGCCTCCATTTCTCTGTCTTTCTGACAGTGAGAGGCGGGTGGTGGTAGTAACAGTAATAGCTTCCCACAGAATTATCATGAAGACAATTGTCCTTCTCAAAGCTCCTGACCCACAGAAAACACTCCACACAGAGGGCTGGTGAACAGTGAACAGCAGAAGAATCGGTTTACATGGAGGACTTGACTTGAGGCCCAACATTTAAAATCTAAGTACCCGGGTCAGGCATGGTACCACACATCTGGAATCTCAGAACTGGAAAGGCTGAGGCAGGCTGTTTGGAAGTTTAAGTCCAGCCTGAGCTGCATAGAGAGATCTTAGCTAAAGTTTTGTTTTGTTTGTTTTATTCTAAGAACCCAGAGAAAGATAGCAGTACACTGTTGAGACCACACAGGGACAGCTGGATTCACTGTGGTCCCTGTGTGTTTCACAGCAGGCCAGAGGGGCTAGGTGGTTCCTTGGCGGCTCAATATCACATGAGCTTGTTAAAAGAACAAGTTATTCCATCTCATTGCAGACACAAGGACTTGAACCTGCTGAGGTAAAAAGTGTGCATTCAAGGAAATACAATAGAATTCTGGAGCTGTTGAGACAGTTTGGCAGGTAAAGGCATCGGACACCCTGAGTTTGGTCCTTGGTCCACAAGGTGAAAGGAGAGAACTAAGGCGAGGTGTCCTCTGACCTCCACATATAAGCCATTCTATGAGTATAACCTCACTACACAATGACTGACTGGGCGAGTAAGTGAGTGAATGAATGAATGATGAATGAATGAAATGGATGTTAACAAAAGTTCAAAAAACCAATTCTGATGCTGAGCTGGGGTGAGCTAAAGATTTCCACAACGAAATCAAGATAACCATGCACCCACAACATTGAGACTGAGAAAACCCATCAAATACTGTAAAGGAAAAAACAGGAAAAATGACTAAATGCAAGAAGCGCCGGCTTCCTGGCCCTTAGTTCCCACCAGAGAGGACACAAGGAAATCCAGAGGGATACAGGGGAGGCCCAGTTTCTGATGATGTGAGGAACCCGTGAACAACCCCAGCCCCTGAGACACAGAGAGAAGAGGCACGGTCAGAAAACAGAGCATTTGTGCTGGGGTGGGTGTAGCAAGGATATTCTTGTGAAGAGAAATATTTTTCATTCTGTTTTAATAGCCTTGAAAATATTAATGTCTTTGCTTCAACGAACTTATTTTATGGCAATAACAAATATTCAATAACTACAGTAAGGCAATCACCTAAAAGAAGGAAAGTAGGGACTGCAATGTGTTTCATAACAACGCAAGATTGGAAGCAGCCTGCAAACCTAAAAATAAGGAGATGCTAGATCAACGATGACAGTTGATATAATTATAGCGTGCAGCTGTAAACGTTATTGTGAAGCAATGTAACAACATCACAGGAAAGAAAGGCTTAGGGTAAGCCTAGCACACAAAATCAGACTTCAACTGGGACGGAGGTAAACACAGCTGTGCATAAATTAAGCACGGTGATAGGAGTTACAAGGACATCGGCTGAACAGAGGCTAACTCACTGGGAAGCAGGATTGCAGCCACATTTTTCCCACAGTTCTCTTACTCTTCCCATCACGCTCTCATGAGTAACGGGAGGCACACAGCTCGTGTCTCCCTGTGCACCATCGAATAGCTTTGGTTCCACCCGTACTATTTCAAGTGAACTTCCGACGGTGACTCAGTTTCCCTAGCATGCCCTAGTCTCTGTGGCCTCTGAGTTGCCTTCCTCCTTGTCTTCCAGGTCAGCTGTTCTCGTTCTCTCTGGAGCCAAATAGGAACTGTCTTCTTTAAACGAAGAAAAGAAATAAAAACCATAGGAAAATGATAACAAAATAGCAAGAACAACAACAAAATATTGCTGTGTCCTGTGATAGCTTCTCCATGTCAGCTGTTACCTCTGTGATATTTGCCTGGTAAAGGGGCCAGTCTCCAACTTCAAAGCTAGTCTGTCTTTCTATCTCTCCCTGTCCCTTTCTCACAGTTTATTTGTTGGTGAAACTAGATCTTTTCCTATTATTTCTTCTGTCTTCCATATTTCCATATTTTCTGTATATATTAGCATGGCTGACAGGTCAAATCTAACCCATGGTCTGTCTTTATTTATAAAGTTTTATTAGGACACAGCCACACCCATTTATTTCCATATTGGCTGCAGTTGCTTCGAAGTTAATAGTGACACAGTCAAGTGTTCATGCCATAGAACCCGTGGTCCACAACACCCCAGATATTACTGTTGAGTGCTTTGGTGGAAGAGATTTGTTGGTTCCTGATCTCAACACCTGATTAAATTCAGCTCTAATCCCCCTTAGCCTACGTCACAGGCGGCATTTAGGGACTTCCATGGGAAGTGAGTAATGACTGGCTAGCTCCTTTTTTTGCAATGTTAGCAGCTATTATTGCTTAGAAAGGAGATCCATTAAGCCATTAGGGGCTGCCAGATGGTGACACTGTCCGCTCAGCCTGCCCGCTTAAGTTATTAGCTATTATGCTTCTGCAAACAGAGACTTTTCCTTACCTACTATTTTTGTTACCTAGAACTAGTGTTCTTATGGAAATTAAACAAACACAAAACCCCATGAAATGCTTTTATTTAAAATGCTGGTTCTTCCCTTTAATTTAGTAGGGGTTTTTATTTTGTCATTCATCTGTTTTTATTTTGCGTTTTGCTTTTGTATTGGTGGTCTGTCAGACTGGCCTGCATCATCGCCATGATGATCCTACCCCAGCCTCCCACATCCTGGTATCACAGATGTGTGCTGTGACACCCATATCTATTTATTAGTTTTCAAGGGAATGCATTGCTTTGTTTTGTCTTTTCTTTTCTATTTCATCACGCACTTCTGGACTTCAGCCCGCTGGATGGTCTCCTACGAATCAGCATAGTTAACCTCCCTTGAGCACATCCTTGGCCTGTTCAAACAGGTCGTGGTCATTCTGCTCTAACCATCCTGCTCTTTGGTGACCTCCCAGCTAATCTAAAGGACAAGGTTTTCTAGGCCAGCACTCAGCTGCTTATATGAAATTGGTCATATTTACTTTAGATTTTTGTTTGTTTAGATATTTTGTTTTTTAAAAAATCTTCTGACTCTATATTTGTACTACAGCCTGAAGACAGGGGTGACATCACCCTTGTCTGATTCCCTCTCAGGAAAGGTAATGAAACTTGGCTTTTTAGGATACACATTTTATTTTGAATCCCATAGGTCCAATTTGGTTAGCTTGATTAGAAGCCAACATATTTTCCCCACACCCTCTTATGTTCTCAGGACCTGACTCTTCCCAAGGAAAAGCCCACAGTGCTCTAAGGTGAAGCTTGATAGTCTCAAGTAGGGAGCCTCACCTGGTCTCTGCCTCCCATCAGATAGACACAGAAGGTAGTTAGCTGAACTTACGCATCTGCAACTATTACAGCCTAACTGCTAGATAGGGCTCTCTCCTTCCTGCCTCAAGCTTTATCTCCACACCAAGAAATCACAGCTGTGTCCCACATGTACTGGGACTTGAAGGTACATATTGTTGTCTTTCTCATAGGAGTTGAGAAAGAGGGTGAAGGGGTGACGGAAAAGACATCTTCCATGCAGTGTGTCAGCATCCACAGCAGGCTTTAAATCTGTTCCACTCATTCCAGCTGGAGAGGGACTTTATTATTCTTCTGGTTTTGTAGCTCAGAGAACACTTACAACCTGTCCAAAGTGTCATGGATAATAAGAGGCAGAACGAGAACCTAGACCCAGGCCCTTCCCTTTAAGGCTTTCTTCACAACTCTCTTACCCTAACCAGCAATACCAGCAAATATGGTAAAACTAGCCACATTGGTGAAGTGCATCTCTAAGCAAATGACCAAGCATAGCTGTGATAATGGTGGATAATGGACAGCAGCGTGAGTGGGCAAGGAACTCGGAGACCTGCCCTGTTCCTAAGGTTTGTGAGAGGGGTTCAGAAACGTCTACCCAGAAGGAAGAGAGAAGGCCAAGGTATAGGAGATGAGCTAGACTGGTCTAAGGAATAGGAAAGAAAGGAATATTGTCCTGGAAAACAATATGCCTCAAGACTTACAAGAGCTTAAGAAACAGCCATTGAGTCTTTGCCAACCCTTCCCATGGAGAGGTAGAGCCTATTTGCTTTCCGCCTTCAATCTAGGCTGGTCTGGTCACTTGCTTTGTTAAACAAATGCGGTAGAAGTAGTGTCTTGGGACTGTCAAGGTGCCTTCACAGAGCCAGAGCTTCTGCTTCGACAAACTTGCCTAGGCCTCTCAGCATCTAGTCACATGCTATGAAAAACCCAACCACATGAGGCCCAGATACTTGATCAAACCAAATTCTCAGTGTTTCTGAAAGATGATTTTTGGATGAGGTTATCATTTAAATTGGCAGACTAGATTTCCTCCCACAATGTGAGTAGCTCTTATGTAATCAGCTGAAAACCTGAAAAAATGCAACATGGTTCTCTCTCTCTCTCTCTCTCTCTCTCTCTCTCTCTCTCTCTCTCTCTCTCTCTCTCTCTCTCTGGCACAAGAAGAGTGCCCTCACTTCCTTGCTGCCCTGAGATGGGGACACAGCCTTCCCTCATCCCTTCCTTTAGACTCATCTGAAACATTGGCTCGTTCTTCCTGGGTCTGGAGTCTTGTAGCCTTTGGGGAGAACTATACTATTGGCTCCCCTGATCCTCAGTCTCTCACATTTGGTCTAGTTTTTTATTACTATATTTATACTATATACTATATACTATATACTATATACTATACACTATACACTATACACTATACACTATACACTATACACTATACACTATACACTATACACTATACACTATACACTAAACACTATACACTATACACTATACACTATACACTATACACTATACACTATACACTATACACTATACACTATACACTATACACTATACACTATACACTATATACTATATACTATATACTACTGCTCCCTAGGCTGTCATCTTGCCAGTTCACTTTGTAGATCTTAGGGCTTTCCCACCTTCACAATCCCATAAGCCAATTCTTCACTATAAATATTTTACATACATATCATCTTGTTTTGTTTCTCTGGAGAACCCTGTCTAATGTACCTTCTGAGAGACTACCTCAGCTGTGTTCTTGCTGCTAGCCATGTGGGTAACTCCCCTTGTCGGGCAGAACCTTTGCAAGGCTACAGCCCTAACAAACATCATATAGGATAGAAGGACCACCCAGCTGAGAACAGTCAACCTACAGAGTTACAACAATTCTGTTAATTCTAATCACTGATGCAGCAATGGATCATCAAACAAGGGTGCTGGCATGCTAGAGGAAAGGAAGCCAGGGTAGTCGGGGCAGAAAGCACAGGGGTAGGGTGGAGCAACAGAGGAGTGGCCTGAAGAAACGGGCAGTGCTAGACCATGCAAGATGTTGTAGCCTTGGCGGTCTCAGTTCAGAAGCTAAGGTTTCATTTGCCTCCCTTTCCTGCTTTCTGTCTGTCCTTGTCCACCATTCTGTTTTCAGCTTAAGATTCATTGTCAATGCGTTTAGCAGTATTAAACATCAAGAATCGAACAGTACCAATAACCAAGTGAGTAAACTACATCTTTATCAATTCTGCACACATTTTGGGGGTATGTGTAAACATGTAGAGATGGTATGCATGCACATTTGTGTATGTACATGCTAGAGGTCAACCTCAGATGGCCTCAGAAGCCATCTACCTTATTTTTTGAGACAAAGTTTCTCACTGGCTTGAAGTCACTGATAAGGCTATGTTGACTGTCCAGCAAGTTCAAGTGGCCTGCCTGTTTCAGGCTTTGGAATTACAGGTGTACACCTCCACACCCAACTTTGTATGTGGGTTTTGTGGATCAGACTCGGGTCTTCATGGCTATTCAACAAACAATTTACTGACAGAGCCATATCTTCAGCGCCAAAATGATTTCTTAAATCCTAAGACACCAAGAAATTCAAGTGTACAAAGATGTAAACTTAGCTATTGTTACAGCTGGGATCTGACATCCCCTGAAGACGCCTGGCTGCCTGTTGATGGGCCTTTGTGAGTGTTGGAGAGTCCTAGGGGCTCTGACACAGCAAATGAATTAATCCCTTGATGGGTTCCCAATATGCTGGCACTGGATAGTTGGACTAGGTGTTGGATCCTAGTCAGGGGAAGTGGGAAGTATAGCTTCTCCCTGGGGCCTTCTTGTTCCTCTCTCTGCTTCCTGCCACCTTGGGCTGAGCAGCTCTGCTCTGCCAGACACTGTCCTCCATGACACTGTCTCAGCAAAGGGCAGAAACAGAGCCGCCAGCTGACAGTGGACAAAAACCTCTTAAAACTCTGAGTCAGAACAAATGTCTCTTATAAGTAATTTTTTTCCTCAGATATTTGACACAATGATGAAAAAGATGACTAACATGGCTTTCTAAACCTAAAAGGTCTCTGATTCCTGCAGAGGCAGAAATCATCTGATTGGAAGCCCAGACCTTGTTCTTTTAGCTGGTTAGTCAATTCCTCATTTATCTTAGGAAAAGCCACAGATTTAAAGTATAATGCTCGCCTCCAAGTCTCTCCAGTTCTTGATACCTAAAAGGGAAAACATTTAATGGTAAAAGTTTAACCCCAATTATGTCTCAAATGCTTGGTTTCTACCATCGCAAGCCATGGCTCTCCAGACGGCTCTCTGCTGCTAACGCAGGCGCACTTGATGCTTCCTTTCTTGACATCCCAGAACAATGCATATGGAAAGCACTTGTGGAGGCTGCAGCAGAGAAAGGGAAAGCGGGTGCTAATGGGCAGGATGGGGTCAAGTTCAGCATCAGCATCTTATCTGTGCTCTATACTGTCCATGATGCAAGTTCCAGAAAGAACCTAGAGATAGATAGCACAGTGCACCTCTCTGTTGCCCTTCCTACCTGCTTTGACAGGACAAATTCTGTAACCGCAGCTGTGTTCACCTATACAAGGCATGCACATGATCAAGTTAGTCAGCAATCCAGAACAGGAAAGGATCTCAAAAGACCCCACTCCCTACTGAGGAGCTATTGACACTGGGTGACTTCTGCAGGGACAAGGTCAGCTTTCTTTAAGGATATGTAAGTTCTATTGCTAGGATGAAACACCATGACCAAAGCATTGAAATTCATAGAAGGAAGGGTTCATTTGAGGCTTATGTTCCAGAGGGGTAAGAGTCCATTGTCATCTTTGTTGTTATCGTCATCATCGTCATCATCATCATCATAATCATGGCAGGAAAACATGGCAGCAGGAAGACATGGCAATTGGAACAGCAAGCTGAGAGCTGAGGGCTCACATCATAAACCATAAACAGGAAGCATAGAGAGAGAATTTGAAGAGGTAAGAGTCTTTAAACTTGGTAAATATGTCTCCAGTGATGTACTTCCTCCAGGGAGGCCATACCTTCTAAGCCTCCCAACCGTGCCAATAGTTGAGGACCAAGTGTTCAAAAGCCAGGGCCCATAGTGACATCAAGTATTCTAACCCCACTCTCCGCTGGGCCAACCATGCTCCATTGGATGGCTCCACACCCATTAGTACACGAGCTCCAGTGGATGGCTCCACACTCATTAGTACATGAGCTCCAGTGGATGGCTCCACACTGATTAGTACATGAGCTCCAGTGGATGGTTCTACACCCATTAGTACATGAGCTCCAGTGGATGGCTCCACACCCATTAGTACTTGAGCTCCAGTGGATGGCTCCACACTCATTAGTACATGAGCTCCAGTGGATGGCTCTATACTCATTAGTACATGAGCTCCAGTGGATGGCTCTACATCCATTAGTACATGAGCTCCAGTGGATGGCTCCACACCCATTAGTACATGAGCTCCAGTGGATGGCTCCACACCCATTAGTACATGAGCTCCAGTGGATGGCTCTACACCCATTAGTACATGAGCTCCAGTGGATGGCTCCACACCCATTAGTACTTGAGCTCCAGTGGATGGCTCCACACCCATTAGTACATGAGCTCCAGTGGATGGCTCCACACTCATTAGTACATGAGCTCCAGTGGATGGCTCCACACTCATTAGTACATGAGCTCCAGTGGATGGCTCTACACCCATTAGTATATGAGCTCCAGTGGATGGCTCCACACCCATTAGTACATGAGCTCCAGTGGATGGCTCCACACCCATTAGTACTTGAGCTCCAGTGGATGGCTCCACACCCATTAGTACATGAGCTCCAGTGGATGGCTCCACACCCATTAGTACTTGAGCTCCAGTGGATGGCTCTACACCCATGAGCTCCAGTGGATGGCTCCACACTCATTAGTACATGATCAAGGCAAATTAGACTTGGTGGGTTTTAAAAAAGATTTTTAAGGACATGAAGCTGAGAAAGGGAGTAAGAGATGGATCTGGGAGGAGTTAGAGGGAGGACTGTGGATGAGAAAGATGTAAATGCATTCTATGCCTGTATGAAATTCTCAAGGAATAAAATTATTTAAAATTTAAATAATTTTATTTAAGGTCATGTTCCTGAAGGTCATGTTCACCTCCCTTTTCTCAATGTGTACTTCGTGGTTCTAGCACAAACTCCTTTCAGATCATGCCATCCAGGTCTTCCAATTCATCCTCACTGCCTTTGAATGCCACATATGTTGAACCTCTTTGAAAAATCCTCAAGTAGTGAAAGTGGCCGATCACCCTGTGTGGTAGACCTTTCCTTGGAGCTGACTAAGCGCTTAACTTGAAGGATGAAAGAAAAAAGAAATCTCTGAAATTAAAATCAGAATGGCAGATGGTAGATACACTTATCCTGTGGGGCCAAATCTAATTGTCATGAATTTGAAAGACTCAGACAGTCTCAACAGGAAAGAGTGCTGGTGTGTGTGTGTGTGTGTGTGTGTGTGTGTGTGTGTGTGTGTGTTTGTGCACTCATGCGCTGTGCACTTGAGCAGGGAGATGGGATAGAATGCAGTGTGCCATAGTATGGACCTGATATTTGCTCTGGCTATGAAAAGTGAATGCTGACTATGAAGTCTCAGTGAAAGAAGGCTATAAAGAGGCTTGGAAGGGTGGGGAACCACAGCAAAAGGGGTCTTACTATGTGCTAAAGAGAATTAATTGACTTTGGAATGAATGCAAATTCCACACACATAAAAACACATGAACATCAACAAAACATCTGACTTCTCCCAGTTTACTCTTTGCAAAGGTGAACTGGCTAAGTCCCGAGGCAGAAAATTACAAAAAAATCATTGATAACTGTCTTCGTCAGGGTTTCTATTCCTGCACAAACATCATGACCAAGAAGCAGTTGGGGAGGAAAGGGTTTATTCAGCTTACACTTCCATACTGCTGTTCATCACCAAAGGAAGTCAGGACTGGAACTCAAGCAGGTCAGGAAGCAGGAGCTGATGCAGAGGCCATGGAGGGATGTTCTTTACTGGCTTGCCTCCCCTGGCTTACTCAGCCTGCTCTCTTATAGAATCCAAGACTACCAGCCCAGAGATGGCACCACCCACAAGGGGCTTTTCCCCCTTGATCAGTAATTGAGAAAATGCCTTACAGTTGGATCTCTTGGAGGCATTTCCTCAACTGAAGCTCCTTTCTCTGTGATATCTCCAGCTGTGTCAAGTTGACACAAAACTAGCTAGTACAATAACCATCCTCCCTCACATAGCAAACAGCAACTTGTGTGTGATAAAATATAGGGTTTTTTAAAAAATTCTCTGAGGGCACGGATACATAGAAATAACAATAAACTAAACACTATAGAGGTATGTACCTTTCAAGAGAGAAGACACTTGGAGCTCCAGAATGAAAGTGGAATAATTCTTACAGAGTGCAGAGAAAGCAGCCAGGCATTTAACAAGCCTGGAAAAGTGGTATGATTCTAGTGGCATGACCATTAGAATTACAAAGAGTCCCACACAGAATACCCAATTCTTATCTCATGAATCCTCAAGTGAGACTGTCAGAGGCAGCAGAGAAGGAAGGACCAGGATGAGGAAGATGAGCCTGTGAGATCTTTCTAAGGGAAGGGAGGAGTAGAAGGGCTGAGGGAAGCTGGGGTATATTAGAGATCATACCTAGCCCTAGACCTGAGTTCCTGACACAGAGGCTCAAACTGCCCAGAATTTCTTGAGTAATAATTTGATCATGGTAATTTATAATGTTGAAGAGGTGACTAACAATAGGCTCCTACAGTCTATCAGGGTAAGGCCTAGACACCCAAAGACCAGCCAAGTGATTAGAAAGATGGAACTTCTGACCAGCCTAGCGCTGAGAGAGTGCCTGAGGGTGTCAACTGAGCTCAGTGACAAAGTGAGTGAATTCCTGCTGAATGGAAATCACTGAACTCAGACACAGCCATCACTCTTTATCAGGGGTTGGTTCCAAAATCTGCAGAGACTCACATCTTATACAGAGTGGTGGAGTGGTATTTATAATCTATATGCATATATATATATATATGTGTGTGTGTGTGTGTGTGTGTGTGTGTGTGTGTGTGTGTGTGTGTGTCCCTTTACACTCTAAATCCTCTCTAGGTTACTTACCATACCTACTACAGTGTAAATGTTATATAAACAATTTTATACTTATTGTTTAATAAATAGAATTACCTAGGTTTGTACATGTTTAGCATAGGGTTTCTGCTTATTTTAGGTAGCTTGGTTTTGGTAGTAGGCATCAAGCCCAGGGCCTTGTACGTGTCAGCCAAGAGTTCTGCTATTGATCTAGGTCCTCAGGCCTTAGAGATAAGGTCCAATCTCGCCTTGAACTTGCTATATAGCCCAGGCTGGCCTCTGACTCCTGGTTTTCCTCCTCAGCCTCTTAAGCTCTGGAATCGCAGGCATTCACCACCATGCCCAGCTGAAAGATGCTTTAGATTCATAGATGGTTGGAAGTTTGATCGTGTTGATGGAATACACAACACTGAAGGATGACTATGGCTCTTAGCTGATGGTGGGCTATCACTAACCCCAAACCCTGTTCAGTTTTAAAGCAAATTAAGCCATCTCCTATGCAAGTAGGCCACCAGAAATCATAGTTTATCTCTGTACTCCTAGTGTTGTCATGTGACCACCAGTATTAAGATATGAAAAAGCAGGAGATGTGGTATAATTAAGAGAAGATATAGTCAGTATAGACAGAGCTAAAGATGGCCCAGTGTACTGGCTAGTTTTGTGTCAACTTGACACAGCTGGAGTTACCACAGAGAAAGGAGCTTCAGTTGAGGAAATGCCTCCATGAGATCCAACTGTAAGGCATTTTCTCAATTAGTGATCAAGGGGGAAAGGCCCCTTGTGGGTGGGACCATCTCTGGGCTGGTAGTCTTGGTTCTATAAGAGAGCAGGTTGAGCAAGCCAGGAGAGGCAAGCCAGTAAAGAACATCCCTCCATGGCCTCTGCATCAGCTCCTGCTTCCTGACCTACTTGAGTTCCAGTCCTGACTTCCTTGGTGATGAACAGCAGTATGGAAGTGTAAGCCGAATAAACCCTTTCCTCCCCAACTTGCTTCTTGGTCATGATGTTTGTGCAGGAATAGAAAACCCGATTAAGACACCCAGCTTTCAGAATTTTTAAACAGGGATGTTAAAATTATTGTAACAAAGTGGGAGAGAGTGTGGCAAAAGGTAAACTTGCCTTTTCCAGAGATAACAAGACTGTGTTTGCATAGAGCACCATGGTTCTCACATAGGCAGCAAAGTTAAAAACAGCAAATGGCTTTACTATGCAAGAAATTGAATAGTGATCACAAGCCCCCTCCGCTCCACTCGAGCCCGAGGGTACCTTGCCAGCGGACTCGCCCGACACCCGCAAGGGCCCACACAGGATTCCCCACGGGATCCTAAGACCTCTGGTGAGTGGAACACAGCACCTGCCCCAATCCAATCGCGCGGAACCTGAGACAGCGGGAAATAGGGAAGCAGACTACCCGGGGCCTGACCTGGGGCACAAGCCCCTTCCGCTCCACTCGAGCCCCAGGGTACCTTGCCAGCGGACTCGACCGACACCCGCACGGGCCCACACAGGATTCCCCACGGGATCCTAAGACCTCTGGTGAGTGGAACACAGCGCCTGCCCCAATCCAATCGCGCGGAACCTGAGACTGCAGGAAATAGGGAAGCAGACTACCCGGGCCTGACCTGGGGCACAAGCCCCTTCTGCTCCACTTGAGCCCCAGGGTACCTTGCCAGCGGAGTCGCCTGACACCCGCAAGGGCCCACACAGGATTCCACACGGGATCCTAAGACCACTAGTGAGTGGAACACAACTTCTGCCAGGAGTCTGGTTCGAACACCAGATATCTGGGTACCTGCCCTGCAAGAAGAGAGCTTGCCTGCAGAGAATACTCTGCCCACTGAAACTAAGGAGAGAGCTACCCTCCCAGGTCTGCTTATAGAGGCTAACAGAGTCACCTGAAGAGCAAGCTCTTAACAGTGACAACTATAACAGCTAGCTTCAGAGATTACCAGATGGCGAAAGGCAAATGTAAGAATCCTACTAACAGAAATCAAGACCACTCACCATTGTCAGAATGCAGCACTCCCACCCCACATAGTCCTGGGCACCCCAACACAACCGAAAATCTAGACCCAGATTTAAAAACATTTCTCATGATGACGATAGAGGACATCAAGAAGGACTTTCATAAGTCACTTAAAGAATTACAGGAGAGCACTGCTAAAGAGTTACAGGCCCTTAAAGAAAAGCGGGAAAACACAACCAAACAGGTAGAAGTCCTTAAAGAAAAACAGGAAAACACATCCAAACAGGTGATGGAAATGAACAAAACCATACTAGAACTAAAAGGGGAAGTAGACACAATAAAGAAAACCCAAAGCGAGGCAACGCTGGAGATAGAAACCCTAGAAAAGAAATCTGGAACCATAGATGCGAGCATCAGAAACAGAATACAAGAAATGGAAGAGAGAATCTCAGGTGCAGAAGATTCCATAGAGAACATCGACACAACAGTCAAAGAAAATACAAAATGCAAAAGGATCCTAACTCAAAACATCCAGGAAATCCAGGACACAATGAGAAGACCAAACCTACGGATAATAGGAATTGATGAGAATGAAGATTTTCAACTTAAAGGGCCAGCTAATATCTTCAACAAAATAATAGAAGAAAACTTCCCAAACATAAAAAAAGAAATGCCCATGATCATACAAGAAGCCTACAGAACTCCAAATAGACTGGACCAGAAAAGAAATTCCTCCCGACACATAATAATCAAAACAACAAAGGCACTAAATAAAGATAAAATATTAAAAGCAGTAAGGGAGAAAGGTCAAGTAACATATAAAGGCAGGCCTATCAGAATTACACCAGACTTTTCACCAGAGACTATGAAAGCCAGAAGAGCCTGGACAGATGTTATACAGACACTAAGAGAACACAAATGCCAGCCCAGGATACTATACCCGGCCAAACTCTCAATTACCATAGATAGAGAAACCAAAGTATTCCACGACAAAACCAAATTCACACAATATCTTTCCATGAATCCAGCCCTTCAAAGGATAATAACAGAAAAGAAGAAATACAAGGACGGAAATCACACCCTAGAACAAGCAAGAAAGTAATCACTCAACAAACCAAAAAGAAGACAGCCACAAGAACAGAATGCCAACCCTAACAACAAAAATAAAAAGAAGCAACAATTACTTTTCCTTAATATCTCTTAATATCAATGGACTCAATTCCCCAATAAAAAGACATAGACTAACAGACTGGCTGCACAAACAGGACCCAACATTCTGCTGCTTACAGGAAACCCATCTCAGGGAAAAAGACAGACACTACCTCAGAGTGAAAGGCTGGAAAACAATTTTCCAAGCAAATGGTCTGAAGAAACAAGCTGGAGTAGCCATTCTAATATTGGATAAAATCGACTTCCAACCCAAAGTTATCAAAAAAGACAAGGAGGGACACTTCATACTCATCAAAGGTAAAATCCTCCAAGAGGAACTCTCAATTCTGAATATCTACGCTCCAAATGCAAGGGCAGCCACATTCATTAAAGACACTTTAGTAAAGCTCAAAGCACACATTGCACCTCACACAATAATAGTGGGAGACTTCAACACACCACTTTCATCAATGGACAGATTGTGGAAACAAAAACTAAACAGGGACACAGTGAAACTAACAGAAGTGATGAAACAAATGGCCCTGACAGATATCTACAGAACATTTTATCCTAAAACAAAAGGATATACCTTCTTCTCAGCACCTCACGGGACCTTCTCCAATATTGACCATATAATTGGTCACAAAACAGGCCTCAACAGATACAAAAATATTGAAATTGTCCCATGTATCCTATCAGACCACCATGGCCTAAGACTGATCTTCAATAACAACATAAATAATGGAAAGCCAACATTCACGTGGATACTGAACAACACTCTTCTCAATGATACCTTGGTCAGGAAGGAATAAAGAAAGAAATTAAAGACTTTTTAGAGTTTAATGAAAATGAAGCCACAACGTACCCAGACCTATGGGACACAATGAAAGCATTTCTAAGAGGGAAACTCATAGCTCTGAGTGCCTCCAAGAAGAAACGGGAGAGAGCACATACTAGCAGCTTGACAACACATCTAAAAGCTCTAGAAAAAAAGGAAGCAAATTCACCCAAGAGGAGTAGACGGCAGGAAATAATCAAACTCAGGGGTGAAATCAACCAAGTGGAAACAAGAAGAACTATTCAAAGAATTAACCAAACGAGGAGTTGGTTCTTTGAGAAAATCAACAAAATAGATAAACCCTTAGCTAGACTCACTAGAGGGCACAGGGACAAAATCCTAATTAACAAAATCAGAAATGAAAAGGGAGAAATAACAACAGATCCTGAAGAAATCCAAAACACCATCAGATCCTTCTACAAAAGGCTATACTCAACAAAACTGGAAAACCTGGATGAAATGGACAAATTTCTAGACAGATACCAGGTACCAAAGTTGAATCAGGATCAAGTTGACCATCTAAACAGTCCCATATCACCTAAAGAAATAGAAGCAGTTATTAATAGTCTCCCAGCCAAAAAAAGCCCAGGACCAGACGGGTTTAGTGCAGAGTTCTATCAGACCTTCAAAGAAGATCTAATTCCAGTTCTGCACAAACTATTTCACAAAATAGAAGTAAAAGGTACTCTACCCAACTCATTTTATGAAGCCACTATTACTCTGATACCTAAACCATAGAAAGACCCAACAAAGATAGAGAACTTCAGACCAATTTCTCTTATGAATATCGATACAAAAATCCTCAATAAAATTCTCGCTAACCGAATCCAAGAACACATTAAAGCAATCATCCATCCTGACCAAGTAGGTTTTATTCCAGGGATGCAGGGATGGTTTAATATACGAAAATCCATCAATGTAGTCCACTATATAAACAAACTCAAAGACAAAAACCACATGATCATCTCGTTAGATGCAGAAAAAGCATTTGACAAGATCCAACACCCATTCATGATTAAAGTTTTGGAAAGATCAGGAATTCAAGGCCCATACCTAAACATGATAAAAGCAATCTACAGCAAACCAGTAGCCAACATCAAAGTAAATGGAGAGAAGCTGGAAGCAATCCCACTAAAATCAGGGACTAGACAAGGCTGCCCACTTTCTCCCTACCTTTTCAACATAGTACTTGAAGTATTAGCCAGAGCAATTCGACAACAAAAGGAGATCAAGGGGATACAAATTGGAAAAGAGGAAGTCAAAATATCACTTTTTGCAGATGATATGATAGTATATATAAGTGACCCTAAAAATTCTACCAGAGAACTCCTAAACCTGATAAACAGCTTCGGTGAAGTAGCTGGATATAAAATTAACTCAAACAAGTCAATGGCCTTTCTCTACACAAAGAATAAACAGGCTGAGAAAGAAATTAGGGAAACAACACCCTTCTCAATAGTCACAAATAATATAAAATATCTCGGCATGACTCTAACTCAGGAAGTGAAAGATCTGTATGATAAAAACTTCAAGTCTCTGAAGAAAGAAATTAAAGAAGATCTCAGAAGATGGAAAGATCTCCCATGCTCATGGATTGGCAGGATCAACATTGTAAAAATGGCTATCTTGCCAAAAGCAATCTACAGATTCAATGCAATCCCCATCTAAATTCCAACTCAATTCTTCAACGAATTAGAAGGAGAAATTTGCAAATTCATCTGGAATAACAAAAAACCTAGGATAGCAAAAACTCTTCTCAAGGATAAAAGAACCTCTGGTGGAATCACCATGCCTGACCTAAAGCTTTACTACAGAGCAATTGTGATAAAAACTGCATGGTACTGGTATAGAGACAGACAAGTAGACCAATGGATCAGAATTGAAGACCCAGAAATGAACCCACACACCTATGGTCACTTGATCTTCAACAAGGGAGCTAAATCCATCCAGTGGAAGAAAGACAGCATTTTCAACAATTGGTGCTGGCACAACTGGTTGTTATCATGTAGAAGAATGCGAATCGATCCATACTTATCTCCTTGTACTAAGGTCAAATCTAAGTGGATCAAGGAACTTCACATAAAACCAGAGACACTGAAACTTATAGAGGAGAAAGTGGGGAAAAGCCTTGAAGATATGGGCACAGGGGAAAAATTCCTGAACAGAACAGCAATGGCTTGTGCTGTAAGATCGAGAATTGACAAATGGGACCTAATGAAACTCCAAAGTTTCTGCAAGGCAAAAGACGCCATCAATAAGACAAAAAGACCACCAACAGATTGGGAAAGGATCTTTACCTATCCTAAATCAGATAGGGGACTAATATCCAACATATATAAATAGAACTCAAGAAGGTGGACTTCAGAAAATCAAATAACCCCATTAAAAAATGGGGCTCAGAACTGAACAAAGAATTCTCACCTGAGGAATACCGAATGGCAGAGAAGCACCTGAAAAAATGTTCAACATCCTTAATCATCAGGGAAATGCAAATCAAAACAACCCTGAGATTCCACCTCACACCAGTCAGAATGGCTAAGATCAAAAATTCAGGTGACAGCAGATGCTGGCGTGGATGTGGAGAAAGAGGAACACTTCTCCACTGTTGGTGGGATTGCAGGCTTGTACAACCACTCTGGAAATCAGTCTGGTGTTTCCTCAGAAAATTGGACATAGTACTACCGGAGGATCCAGCAATACCTCTCCTGGGCATATATCCAGAAGATGCCCCAACTGGTAAGAAGGACACATGCTCCACTATGTTCTTAGCAGCCTTATTTATAATAGCCAGAAGCTGGAAAGAACCTAGATGCCCCTCAACAGAGGAATGGATACAGAAAATGTGATACATCTACACAATGAAGTACTACTCAGCTATTAAAAAGAATGAATTTATGAAATTCCTAGCCAAATGGATGGACCTGGAGGGCATCATCCTGAGTGAGGTAACACATTCACAAAGGAACTCACACAATATGTACTCACTGATAAGTGGATATTAGCCCAAAACCTAGGATACCCAAGATATAAGATACAATTTCCTAAACACATGAAACTCAAGAAAAATGAAGACTGAAGTGTGGACACTATGCCCCTCCTTAGAAGTGGGAACAAAACAGCCATGGAAGGAGTTACAGAGCCAAAGTTTGGAGCTGAGATGAAAGGATGGACCATGTAGAGACTGCCATATCCAGGGATCCACCCCATAATCAGCATCCAAACGCTGACACCATTGCATACACTAGCAAGATTTTATTGAAAGGACCCAGATGTAGCTGTCTCTTGTGAGACTATGCCGGGGCCTAGCAAACACAGAAGTGGATACTCACAGTCAGCTAATGGATGGATCACAGGGCTCCCAATGGAGGAGCTAGAGAAAGTACCCAAGGAGCTAAAGGGATCTGCAACCCTATAGGTGGAACAACAATATGAACTAACCAGTACCCCTGAGCTCTTGACTCTAGCTGCATATGTATCAAAAGATGGCCTAGTCGGCCATCACTGGAAAGAGAGGCCCATTGGACACGCAAACTTTATATGCCCCAGTACAGGGGAACGCCAGGGCCAAAAAGGGGAAGTGGGTGGGTAGGGGAGTGGGGGTGGGTGGGTATGGGGGCTTTTGGTATAGCATTGGAAATGTAAATGAGCTAAATACCTAATAAAAAATGAAAAAAAAAAAGAACTTGCATAGTGTTAGAAGTCAGAAAGCACTGACCGTGGTGGTGCACCCCTTTAATACCCACACTGGGGAGGCAGATAGATTTCTGTGGGTTTGATGCCAGCTTGTTCTACATAGAGAATTCAGGCCAGTGAGGATTACACAGTGAGACTCTGTCTCAAAAACTTACAAAGTACAGTTAATTGTTCCTCAGTTTTGCCTCCAAGTAAATGGATCAAAATGTTAATCTAAGAATAAAGGCAGCCAGAATAGCAGTTACTTGGAACAAGGGCATTTACCAGCAGTGGGCTGAAGGGAGCGTGCTGAATGCTGAGTTGTTTTAATCTTCACAAAGATGTTATTACACGGGTGTCTAAATTTTTAAAATTTAAGTAAACAGTTCGTTTTAGATTTATATATTTTACCGTCTGTAAGTTGTATCTCGGTGGGTCATGCCTGCAATCCCACTCCTTCTCAGTGAGTCCTGGGAGGTAACAGTTAAGAACCATCGAAGAACCCACCACAAGGACGAAAGGTAGTGTAACGTCATGGATGTCTACCAAGAGAAGAGAAAAAGAGTACCTCTGACTGCACCGGTACAGGAACTAACATGCTCTATTTGATTCCTGTCTTGATTGATTTTCTACATTTCCTGCTACTGTAATAAAACACTTGAAGCTAAGAATCTATTTTTTAAGAAGGCTAATTTTTGCTCTCATTCATGATGCCAACATCTGCTTTGCTTCTGGCACCACCTGTTGTGTCAAACAGTGGTGGAGATGCTAAAGGAGATACAAGAGACTCCAGAACACAAACTGGGGGAGGGGAAGGACAAAGAGCTGAATTGTATTCTAGCAGTCTGCTCTTGCAGGAACTATATTCCTAGAATGACAGTCTTTAAGGAGAGGCACGAGTCCCTCCTATAGGCCTCACCTCCCAACACCACGGCATTTCAGATCAATTCAGCACCAGTTTTGGTAGGGTCAAACCACATCCAACGCTTAGTAATTCTGTCCTTTCCAGCTGAGAAACTGAAATGACTTCATTTTTCTGAAATATAGTAAAAAAGATGTATTGCAAAGACTCAGTTATGGATTGGTTGGTTGAATGCAGTCTCCCACTCTCCGTAGGAAACACACAGGATAGCCAACAGATGCTCAAAGGAGGTCAAATTCCTTAAGGTTGCAATGGAACATGTCTGTGAAGTGATGTTCTTACCACCCACAGAAGCCAGCTCTACTAGAAACAGAATGATGTTGAAGAGGTCTTTGATTGTTGCTACCTGATGAGGAAGAGTCTTATGGGCAGTTAGAGCAGGGTAAGGAGGGGCATGTTCTGCAGTGTTTCTGAGGAGGAAGCCTGGGCGCTGTCAGGAATTATCTGGGTTCAATTTGGAATGGCCACCCTCCTTTTCATGATGAGCAGATACACACTGATGATTCTATCATATGCCTGACCACACACAGCTGCTTTTAGATCTTATGTGAAGTCAAAATGAAAGTCATCCTTGGGTTCACAGTACAGATAATATCAGCCTTCCCATTCTTTTCTGGTGCTCACTTATCAGTGCCACTTCCCTGTTTTGCACCCCACACACATACACACACATACACACACAGGCCTCTGGATGCAGAGATATAAGGATGAAGTAATGTCTACAAACTCAAAGTGGCAGGCAGGAAACAGTCATCTCAGACCTAACGATCAGCTAGATTTAGTTACCACCTACTAGTCTAATATATTCTACTTATTTGATTTTAAAATAATGAAGCACTGGACAAATCAAATCTCCTTTTCTCCAGGAAGTCATTTTTACAGAACAAATGCACTCTCTTGAAGCTGTCGTAAGAATGTGAAAGCTTGTGTCCTTTCTTTGCAAGGGTGATAACACCCACTTTGGGGTATGATGGCCACCTGTCAGAGACAGGTGCTGCTGAATGTTCAGGAAAGGCAAGTGACATCATTCCAGCATGAGGGCATCAGGCTCTCACAGTCTCTACTTAGTTCTGAGCCAAAGACAGGCAGCCTTCAGGGAGACTGAGTGTCTCAGGGGCATAGATCAGGCAGCTCGGAGGTTCCAAAGGATCACCTGGGCTACTCACTTCATTCTTCCTGCCCTAACATTAATCAAGGACTGGCTCACAGTCAGGGTCAGAAGGAGGATGAAAAACATCTAGAACAACAGGTATCAGATGGTCTGGAAGAGGTGGAGCCTGTGACCCCACTGAGAATCTTCAAATGATTCTTCCAGAGGTCAGGATGGGTGGCTTGAACATGTTCTCGGTATGTTTCAGCTTCTCCCAGGGTCCAGGTTCCTCCCAGAGCAAGTGCATTCATTTTTCTGGTGGACAGTCCTCACTTTATCCTCACTCAGTTCCATGGAATTTTATCAATGGCTAAAATTACTGAGCCTCAGTTTTCTTATGTTAAGATGCTGTTGTGAGGCCAGGCAGTGGTGGCGCATGCCTTTAATCCCAGCATTGGGGAGGCAGAGGAAGGGGATTTCTGAGTTCGAGGCCAGCCTGATCTACAGAGTGAGTTTACACAGAAAAACCCTGTCTCGAAAACACCAAAAAAGAAAAAAAAAAAAAAAAAAAGATACAGAGTTCTGACTGTAGGTGCCTGGATCAAATAAGTAGTTATCAAAAATAGACCTGGGCCAGCAAGATGACTCAGTGGGTAAAGGTTTGGTTTCCTCGTTCTATATGTTGACGGACAGAACTAAATCCTGAAAGTTGTCCTCTAACCTCTACACATGCTATGTTCAACTAAATGAATGTGACTTTTAAGAATACGATTATACAGTGCTGAACTAAGCAGGCCTCTCTGATACGTGAAAGAGGTTTCTTCCAAGAAGCCATGTGAAAACTCTGGACATCACTTCCGACTGTCAATATCACAAAAACTGTATCATGGGAGCTCGAGAAGGAAGCCTCCAGCAAAGCTTGCCTGACTCACTCAAGAATGAAAGAGGGCAAAAACTACAGTAAAATTCCACTTTTGTCTAACTTTTCCATAATAGACTTACTGGAGTGGTAAGAAGCAAGGCAGACCTTTGTTCAGCTCTCAGCCCAGCTTGCAAAGTTGTGGGATCTCAAGCAAGCCAATTAACAGCTCACTCATAAAGTATGATTGTAAGAACGAAATGAGATCATGGATATTAAGGGTGGGACTTTGTTACACAAGAGCAGCAGTCAGTGCGGACCCAGAAGCAAAACAAGGGAGTCAAGTCTTTACCGCTTCTCCAACCTTGCACAGAGCCTCTGGATACCACAAGGCCACACTGTCTGTGAGCTCACAGTCATAGCTGGCTTACACGTGGGCTTATTTCTACATCACCTCTGCCCTATGCCAGGCAGCCACTTCAGCATCTCACCTATGCCTTCCCTGGCCTTGCTTTCCCATACCTGCTGCAGCCCATACCACAAGGCTCAGGGGTCAGGAGGTGGGAGTTGGGAAGACTTCAGTGTGTACACAGGTCATGAGGCAGCAAATTCCATCCCCTTACCCATGAGAGGCAACTGATAAGGAAGGCCTGGGCACCGGGAGGCTGGAGAGATGGGAGGGATAATGGCTGGAAAGTACACAGCACTTTCAAAACATGAATAGGTCCAACGGCCCACCCTAAACTTTGGTTTAACTATAACACTGGGCCTCTTGGAAGTGTCTACAAATTAAAGTTCTAATTTGGGACTAAAGCAAAGGAAAATATTAACTTTAAATAGTGATGGTGTTGGGGAGGGGACAAGACAAGAGAGATGGCTCAGCAGGTAAGAGGGCTTGCTTCTCTACCAGAGGACCAGACTTAGGTTCTCAACACCATGTTTCTCATTTACTTATAATTCTAGCTCCAGGGGATCCAACACACTCTTCTAGCCTTTGTGGGTAACCACACACACACACACACACACACACACACACAAATAATTAAACAAACAAACAAATAGATAAATCTTTTTTAAAACATATATACAGTGGGCTGGAGAAACAGCTCAGTAGTTAAGATGTTTCGGGGGACTTGGGTTTGATTCCTGGTGCCTATATGGAAGTTCACTGTCTCTACCTCTAGTTCCAAAGGATCAAAAACTCTCCTGTCTTCCTAAGTAATGCATGTATATAGTACACATGCAGGCAAAACACTCAGACATAAAATAGGTCATACACACACACACAAATATATATAGTGAGATACACATATACACACACACACACACACCACCACCACCACCACCACCACCACCAATTTTTCTAATCCATTGTGGGAAGCATTTCTAATATGGCTGACGTTTCCCCCAAAGAAAGACAGCTAGAGTTGTCACAGGCAAGTGGAGAGGAGAGTCACTTAGCCACTTGATGGTGTTTCCAGGCACAATTGCATCAAACTTCATCTCCCCAGACCCCACACATCTTTCAGGAAACCAAGTGTTTGGGAATGTCAGTCGCAGAGAGTCATAGGGCTGGAGACATGGCTCAGTGTTTAAAAGCACTTGCTACTCTCTCAGGTGCCTGGTTTGGTTCCAATCACCTAGATGGTGGCTCACAGCCCCTCTCTTGGCCTATCCTGGCACAAGACATGTAGGTAGTACATATATACACATATGCAAAACACTCATAGATGTAAAATTAAAAAAAATAATATTTAAAACCAAAACCACCTAGCTCTAATAAAAACTAGCAAACCAAGGGTTAAAAAAACAAGCCTGCTTTCTTAGAAAGATGGATGGCTTATACCTGCACTCTGTATGTCAGCAGTGGCCCCAACACCAAGTTAACCCATCAATTGATGACATCACTTTTCTCAGACTCTATTTGTAACTCGTACACGGCTGCTCAACCCACTTATTCTGACGCAGACACAAAGGACAGGGCCATACCAGGTCTTCACACACCGTAGCAGCTGCAGTCATGAGAAGTGTTCTAGGGCAGCCTGTCTGACTGTGGACTGAAAGCCATAGTTAGCTTGTAAGTTTCATAAGGAGACCATTAACCACTGGGAATTTATGAAATGTCTGAGGAATGTGTGGAAGAAGACCCTGCCCCCACTAGCCTAAGGCTCAAGAAAGCAGTACAAGACTCAGTATCAGTAAAGTTGGGCGATGTTTAGCATGTAATTTGGGTAGGAAATGAAATGCTGGTGTCAGGGATAGTGGTAAAATTAAGAGTGAGCAGGGGATGGGGGAACACGACAGGGCGTGGGTTAGTATTTTGAATGAGAGACACAGTTAGTGTGCTAGGGCTTGGCTGAGACTCAAAAGCCAGGCAAGGACAGTTCTGGGTAAAGAGTGGATGAGGAGACAGATGAGGGAGTTTCCATCTTGGGTAGAGGTAACAGAGTTGCTTCGGGTTGTCTCAGGATGAAGTTCAGGATCTGGGTAACAAGGGTCACCCTCACTGGCTTGAGATTTCATGATGGATGTCAGGGCAGGCCTCAGGGACAAGGTTGTGTCTGCCCCATGCATTACGTGGCTCTCTTTGTAAAGCTAAAAGCCTGAGCCTTATTACTTAAGGTCAGGACATTTGTCCTCAGCTACATCTCAGCAGCTGCCCTGTCACGTGTCCTGGAACCAACCTACAGCTACACTGAGACATCATCTGTGTCACTGGCCCTCCCTGTCTTCCTGATGACTTTGCCTTCGGCCTGGAAGAGCCACCTGGCAAGCACCCAGCCTCAATCACTCAAGGCCTGAGTCTAGCAGGCCAGGCAGGCGTGGTGGCTGCTAGGCTCTCCGACCTATGATGGAGCCACACAGGGAAGGGAAAAGGCAAGGGGTTTGGAGTCAAGAGGATGTATATCTTGTCTTGGGCAATTAATTCCTTGGTCTTCATCTATGATGGGGCTTTTCATTCTTAGCTTCTGCGTTTGGAGTCTGAGAGAGTAATGAATGTGGAAAGAGCTCCCCAAGACCATAAAGCAACACTGGTAACGAGAATCATCATCTCCCCAAGGAAAGCAGGAGAAGGCAGCTGCCGGCTGGTAGACAACCTGTCCCCTGTCTTTCAGAGAAAGAGCTTTCACTCAATGAGTCTCCATTCCTCTTAGCATACTGGCTTTAACAATCTTCGTCTCAAAGTCGGCAGAGCAGGAAATGAATCTGGGGCAACGCTTGCGTCACTTGCCACAGTAACGGGACACTGGAGAGGTAGGATTGCCCGTTCCTTCCTGTTCTCAGCCCTGCTTTCTGTCTCAGCCATGATGTCGGTACAGAATGCTTTAAGTTCCAGCGACAAGTGCAGCTGGGACATTAGTGGACCCACACAGGTGCTCAGGTGTTACAGAAGCTGCTGACAAGCTGGCACCCAGAGCTGGCCCAACAAGGAGACATAGGCTTCCCTCTGGGCAGCCACCTTTGAGCCCAGCCTAGGACATTCCTCATTCCAAATCTCTCTCCCATTGCATTCCTAAATCTCACCACTAGAAAGCCATCACTTTTAAAACACGAAGACCCCAGTGTACAGAGTCTTCAGTCCAGAGACCAACACGTTTTACTCTACAGAAGATCTTTCCAGTCTCCCGTGATGACCATTTTCTCTGTGCCCAATCCTCCCTGTCTAACAGGTGATCACATTCCCGGTCTACCAGCATGCGCAGTATCCCAGCATCTATATCTGTAGCTCAGACTAACACCCTTGTGTTCCCGGACTTATAGTCCTATGCGTTCCCAGATGCCCAAGGGACCTAAAATGACAACCTCAAGTCAATATGTCCGTGGGACGTTGGTACCAGTCCCCATTTCCTTCAGAGACTCTACCATGGTTTGGCTACGGTTACCATGCATTCCCTGAAAGTTCATACATTTTGAAATCAAATCCCCATTAAGAGGTAATAAGAGTATAAACAATCTGACTAGATTGTTATCATTTCATTTAGGGCCTAACCACATACCTCAGGCTAACCTCAAACTTACAGCAACCCTCTTGCCTCAGTCTCATAGGTGCCTGATTATGGTATTTAGGGGTGGAACCTTTGCAATACCACTCCTGGGCATATACCCAGAAGATGCTCCAACATGTAATAAGGACACATGCTCCACTATGTTCATAGCAGCCTTATTTATAATAGGCAGAAGCTGGGAAGAACCCAGATGTCCCTCAACAGAGGAATGGATACAGAAAATGTGATACATTTACACAATGGAGTACTACTCAGCTATTAAAAACAATGAGTTTATGAAATTCCTAGACAAATGGATGGATCCAGAGGATATCATCTTGAGTGAGGTAACCCAATCACAAAAGAACACACATGATATGCACTCACTGATAAATGGATATTAGCCCAGAAGCTCAGAATCCTTTTTAGAATGGGGAGCAAAATACCCATGGAAGGAGTTACAAAGTTCAGAGCAGAGACTGAAGGAACGACCATCCAGAGACTGCCCCACTTGTCGATCCATCCCATAAACAACCACCAAACCCAGACTCTATGGCAGATGCCAACAAGAGCCTGCTGACAAGAGCCTGGTATAACTGTCTCCTGAGGGCCTTTGCCAGTGCCTGGCAAATACAGAAGTTGATGCTTACAATCATCCATTGGACAGAGCACAAGGTCCCCAATAAAGGAGCTACAGAAAGTACCCAAGGAGCTGAAGGGGTCTGAAGCCCTATAGTAAAAGCATCAATATGAACTAACCAGTACCCCCCAGAACTCCTTGGAACTAAACCACCAAATCAAAGAAAACACATAGTGGACATGTGGCTCTAGCTGTATATATAGCTGAGGATGGCCTAGTCGGTCATCAATGGGAGGAGAGGCCCTAGGTCCTGTGAAGGTTCTATGCCTCAGCATAGGGGAAGGCCAGGACTGGGAATGGGATTGGGTGGGTTGGGGAGCAGGGGATGGGGGGAGGAGATAGGGGATTTTCAGAGGGGAAACTAGGAAACAGGATAACAGTTGAAATGTAAATAAAGAAAATATCTAATAAAAAATATTAAATAAGGTCATTAGAATAGAGCTAGGTGAGGACCTATCAAACAAAAGAGACCAGAGGACAGATGGGCACACACACACACACACACACACACACACACACACACACACGCATGCACCCACGCATACATCCCTGATGTCTTACATGACATTCTATACTACCCCAGGACTCTGCCAACAAGAAGGCTGTGGCCTTACCTACTGACTCATACATAAGCTAAACGAACCTTTTTCAAGTACATGGTCTCACCCATTGTGTTAGAATAGCAAGAAATGAACTGTCTGCCTTTCCCCAGGGCCCCTGGCAGTCTGTCCTGCTTCACTCTCTCACCTCTCAACTTCCTCTGCTTGACTTGACTTGCCTGCTCTGTTCAGGTATAGTCCGTTTCTGTCCAGTACAGAATATCTGTACTGCGGCAATATCTCCTCATACGGTCCCCTCTCCTTCAGCCATGGCCCTGAGGGGCCCACTCCCAGGTTGGTCAGAATTGATCATGCAGCTCCTGGCCTCCACACCTTTACTGGCAGTCTCTCAGCTGTGGGCCACAGTTCTACCATGAGACCCTCACCATCTGGCATTAGTTTGGTCCCTTCCAGCATCCTCTCCTGCAGAGTGAGCCTCCATTCAGCTCCAGATTTGGCGTGCCTGGATGTTTTCATTTCCTGTGTCCTTTCCCTTCTGTTTCTGCAGGCTAGCTTTTATTTCTCTTTACTAACTAATAGCAAGCTCTCTTTCCCCCTGACCCCAAGTAGTGATCTGTATCAGAGTCCCCAAAGCTATCCAGATCTTGGATTCCAAGCCTGCAATGTCTCATTAAAGGGCAAAGAGAACTTCATAGATGTGCTGAAGTTACGGATCTCAGGATGGGGGTGTATCGGCTGCTTTTCCTGCTGTCGTAATCAAATGTCTGACAGAAGCAGCTTAAGGGAGGAAGGATTTCTTTGGCTCCCAGTTTGAGAGGATCTGTCCTATGGTGGGGAAAGCATAGCAAATCCATGGTGGGAGGAGTGTGTATCAGGGACTCCCCATCTTACATCCTAGAGGAAACAAAGCAGAGCAGACAGGTATGAGGGCTGAGCTACAAAACCCCAAGCTCACCTCTCTTATCCTGCCCAGTGATTTGCTTCTCCGAATGAGGCTTCACTTCCAACATCTCTACACTCATCCAAAAACAGTGCTGGGACTACAGTGTTCAAACACATGTGTGTCTATGGGGAGCATTCCATATCTCAACCGTAATATGGAGATTCTCCAGTCAGCCGTGCAATCACGGGTCCATACGCCTTGCATTTAGATTTCAAAGCAACAACTCCACTTGAAATGTTCCTTTCCCCAGAGTCCATTAGTTAGTAAGTTCATTTGCAGGTCCAAAGAGGTCATACTTAAGGAACCTGAGAGATTCTCTAACTTGACACGGAGTCACAGACATACCAGCTATCTTCTAGGCAGCCATGTTCCTCCATCCTCCCAGAATTCCCAGGGTGTCACATCTGTCCCTCCTAAGCATTGCTTGTGAGCCACTGGAAGAGGGTGTGAACTATGCCTGCCTGTGCAGACCCTGGCAGAATGACAGAACTGTACAGTGGCAAAGAGGGTGTGGGCTATGTCCTTAACCTTCATGGGTTAATTTTCTTCCAGACAGTGAGGTTCTGGGAATCTTGTTTTTAGAGACTTCTGGGAAACAGGTTTCTTCCCTCTTAATAGAAAGTCTTAGAAAGCTGTGCCTTTCTACATAGGGCATGGTCTCTCCTGTTCCTGGAGGTGTCATCTGACCAAAAGGAGAACCTGTCTCAGAAGAAGCTGACACCACAAAAGAAGAGTGGAGAGCTGGCAAGAGACAGAGACCAGGAGCTACTGTGTTGCCTCTAGAAGGGCCAATCCCAAACCATGTCAGCTACCAAACATGCCTGTGACTGGCTAGAACATAAAACCGAGATGACAGAAAGTGTCCCTTGAGTTATCTGTGGGCAGAAGCCATGACTGGCTGAGCATCTCTGCTCCTGGGAAGTTTATATAATAACATCATTCATTTCCTGTATCCTGATTCTCTCATCAGCAAGGCTATATATATATATATATATATCCCCAGTGTTTTCCAGCCTTGGCCATGTTGGAGGAGAGCCTTTGCCTTTTATTTTGTAAGATGCAGACTGTGAATCTGTATGCAGCTACTGGGCATACGTGGGAAGAACTGGATCTCTGCTGTCCTTATGACGTTAGCGAAAGGAAGGAGATCCCAGCTTCCTGACTGGCGAGAGCTCTGGCAGAGAGATCCTTTCAGAGGAGTAGCTGCTGTCTGAGCTTGAGTAAGTCTCTCCAAATGTCTCTTTGCTGTGCTGCAGAGGGAAGGTGAGCATTCCCAGGAAAGTCTCCAGTGAAGGCAAATGCCATCTTATCCTGGCCTTTCAGTTGCTTAGCTGTCCATGTAGACCTTGGCAGAATTACAGATCTGTACAGTGGCAAAGAATAGGCTTCAGAAGCCAGGGGTTGGTGGATGAGAACTGCACCCTCAGCACGGACTAGGGCATCACACTTACTTCCACCTGATCTTCAGCTTGTCAGTGTACAAAGTCACAACAGTGAGGTCCACTGCCCAGGGTTGATGGCTGTGTTCAGTGGAAGCCCTACTTTCCACACACACAGTAAGCAGTGAATAGGTAGTGGTACTTGCTGATACATATTATTATTATTATTATTATTATTATTATTATTATTATTATTAGAGTGGGGGGATTTTACTTGTTTATTTTAGTCCATAACTATAATTCTTTTATTTTGAAAATGATGTCAATGAATCAGTACATAAGTAGCTCTTGGACTGGCATACTGGCATCAATTACTCGATGTGACTTTGAGATCCGTGGAAACAGTTGACTTGTCAATATTTTTAAATTGAATATATTTCAAACAATATATTCTGATCATGGTTTCCCCTCTCCCAATTCCTTTCAGATCCTCCCCACCTCCCTATCCACACAACCCCAGAGTTACCCCTTTGTGCTCTCATTCTCTCTCTCTCTCTCTTTCTCTCTCTCTCTTTCTCACACACACACACACAAACAGACGAACAAGCCAGAATTTTAAAAAATGTATAAGGAACACAAACACAAAAACAAAATAAAACCCATAAAAATACAAAATTGAAGCCATAATATATAAGCAAAAGACTACTAAGACAGACAAACAGACAAACAAACAAAAGCAAACAAAAGCAAACAAAGCAACGGGACAGAAAAGTTCTACTGCTGCTGGCCCTTAAGTGTGGTTTATACACTCAATGAGACTCCATTGGAGAAAACTGATTTTTCCCTTTCAATTGGATGTCAATTAAAGATAGCTCCTGGGTTAAGGGTGGTGGCTCACATCTGGCTCTGGAGTAGGAAGGGTTTGGAAACACATAACACAGCAGGCAGTTCTCACACTTCTGATAGGAGTGAGCAATGACATTCTGGAATGGCGCCCAGGCCAGGCTGCCATGGTACTAGGGGCACAGTGACTTGCCAACCATCTGGACGGTGACTAGACGCCCAAAAGAAAAGATAGCCCAGAGCTGGAACCCAGTGAGGCAGGCAGGAGGACTGCACAGCTGGGCAGAGAAGTGCACATCTGACAATGGGCATCCGGGGAGCAGCCATTAGTCTTGCCTGAACTCAGCTCACATTCCCATGGGAGGTGTCAGTCATTTCCTGAAGCCACAGGTGGGCAGACAGTACGTAGGCTCACCTCACAGATAGAAACCAGAGCTCAAAGGCCCAAAGAGGGGACAGGAAGGTGGGACTGTGCTAGCATAGGTCTGAAGGGTCCTGATAATCAAATCCATGTCTCTGATTCTTGAGGAAATAGTGACTAACAGTGTTGCGTTTGCCATGACAGATCATATTTCTGTAGATTTATTTGTTTGTTTGAACTAAACTGTCCTTTCTGTAGTCGTAGGACAAAACTGTGGAGGAGGCCCTGAAGCCCCATATCCTCAGACTCCCTTCCATTCCTCTTGTCTAACCTCCCTTTCTTCCCACACTCAATTATAACCAGTCCTCGGGGCTTCCCAGATGGCCAGTCTCTGCCCCCTCGATAGCTTCCATCTTTAAGTATTTTAGGAGGTGTTTATGTCCTCTCTAGTTATTACCCCCACCCCCACCCCACATACTCAACTATAAGCTGCATAAAAGCAGCTTTACATAGGGGCATAGCCCCAGTGCCTATAAACAGAGCCTCACACATCATAGGTTCTTAATATATGTTTAAAGAACCAGGCAAGTCACTTACACAGAAGTTATGGAGGCTGCCCATGTTCCTCCCTGCAGTGTAACAGAGCTGTAAAAGAAGAGGGCCCTTTTGGAAAACAGAAATGTGCTGCGAAGAGGAAGAGAAGATTTGCTGAGCCCTTATTCCAGGGCCAAGCACCAAGCTAGGTAATTAACATATATTATCCATGACAATGGCTGTGCCGGTAGCTGCCCTGCGACAAGTTAATAATTAATCCAAAGCAATTGGTCTCTAGTAAAGGAATGGGAGATATAAAAAAGGAGTTTGAGTCTGAGATGGACTTTTCTGAGTACCTATCTTAGCACTCTGTAGCTTTATAGCCTTTAGCCACTTACACAATCAAAACTTAACCCTTGCCTACTTGTAGGAGGGATTGCTTTAGACATCACAACTGCTCAGTTATGACTAGGGAGGCTGCCACTGCCCAGGTGGGAGGTCTCCAAGTCAATGGGACTTTTATGTACCTTCCCCTACAGATATAAGTATGGATGGAAGATCCTTTGTGAAGACATGGCCAGGTGAAGTTGTTGATGCCTTTCATCTAGAAAAAAAACGACGCTGAGGAATTTTTAAGGACCAAAAGTAGCCATGGATATGTCTAATGATACCTGGGGAATAATTCTAGGTGTGATTTTTGGTCACCTATATTTGACTTAAGTCAGATTCATAAACAACTCATGTGGCTTCCAGTGAAGCTATTACATGACAACGTTGCTGGTCTTCTCTAAGATCCAGCTGTGATGCAAGATCATTTCCACTGCCAAACGGCCTCTGGCCCTGAGATCACCGGGCAGAAGAATGGAGTTGAGAAAGCAACCTAGAGACAAATAAGGCCATACAAAGGAGTTGTTCTGAGAGAAGGCCCAAGAGCTGATGAAAAGAGACAGACCAGGCAGTCACTTGCAGAATCAAAACTTAGACCTGATGACGTATTCCCATCTTACACAGGAAGACCTCTCAACATGAGCCCAACTAGGTTTCAGTATCTCTATGGCCAGAGCTATCTGTGTCCAATTCTCCTTCCGGTTCTCTCAGCAACTGTGGTGCATCCCATTTATCCTTCTTCTTTCACATCAATGTACTTCCAGGATGTGTCAATTGGGTGGCTTCCCTTCTTGGTCTTTCCCTTTAATGGCTGCATCAGTTCCCAAAAGGCTCCACTGATCATGTAACCACTGTGGGAATACGATTTCACAGATGAAGAGCCACATTAGAAAGGTCTTGTTGGAACATGAAAACAATCATAGGCCCTTAGATCTCAAGCCCAGGGCATATTTGATGTAAATTGGTGGTAAGAAACTAGGATGAGAATAAGCATATGTACATATGAGAGGGATGTGAATAATGTGAACCAGAGGGTTTGCTTAAATAAACTGAAAGAAAAAATGGTTCCAGTCTTCCATTCCTCCTTCTGTCTAGACCAACTCTAAAGGTACATTGCAACATCTCCCATGGACAGCTGGAGTCTATCTCTCCATCCTCGACACTTGGTGGGCCTTGTGACACAGTATGACCATTGCATGCTCTCTCTTGCTGTCTCTGTCTGGATCCTAACATCAGTGTATGACTTTCCATTTTTGCTGCTCTAACAAAATGTATAAGGAACAAACACACTTCTCACAGTTGTAGCAGCTGGAAGTTCAAGCTGAAGGTTCAAGGTTGGTTTGGTCAGGGCCATTCTCTGCTTCTGAGATGGCAACTTTATGCTGTGTCCTCAGAGTGAAAGGAGGGAAGACCAGAAAAAGAAGCGCTCTCTGAAGCTTCTTTTATAAGGGCATTCATTCGTTCATTCATTCACTCATTCATGGATGAGAGGGACTTTCTCTTTAATGGCTGCATCACTTCCTAAAAGACCCCACTATAGTATATATAACTTGGGCATAAAATTTTACTATGAATCTTGCAAAATGACTTATTCAAACCACAGCACCATGTAAACAAGATCATTGGTCAATGGAAACCATGTGACCCTATGAGCTCCCCTGCTCCAGCTGAAATCTGGACAATTGTTATTCTTGAGAGAAAGATGGGGACCAACAAGTCCTCAGCCAGCCTTCCAGCATAAGCCAGGTCAATTGAGATCAACTGAATCTGCCCCAGATCAGCAGGGCCTCCCATTGGATCTTAACACAAAAGCTACCATAAGCCACTAAGATGGGCAGTGATTCCTTACACAGCAAAAGCTTGCTGATATGTTATTCTTCAGCCATTTCCCTTCTGTAATTCACATCACTTATCAGATCTGCTGGCTTTCCTTGACCTTGACCTGCTTCCTCTGTGCTTACCCCTGCTTCCTGTTCTAATCTTCTGCTTGTCTTCATTCTGTCCCTGAGTTCTGCTTCCTGTGGAAGAAAAAGACCTCGGCAGGGCAGTGACTAGGGTTGTCATGGCCTGGAAAACTGTAAGCACAATAGTGATAGAAAGAGCACTGGTGAGTGCGTGACATCCTAAGTTGGCAGACGTGGGAGAGATAGCCAACTTCTACACGTTACAAATGAGAAAAGGAAGATTCTAGTTTCTTCTCCTCTCTCCACTGACTGGAGCTTTCCAAATCATTAATAATATCATCTGACTCTCCTGACTAGATAAAAATGGACGTCCATGTCCTGAGGAGAACATTTTCATGGCTTTTCAAAGTGAATTAAGAGCTTCGTGGGCCTTGTTACTCCTATTCTGGCCTCCTTTCCCCTCCCCTCTTATCCCCAATCCTGTCTCTAAGCCCCAGTGATCATCCCCCAAAGTCTTCCTATTCCTCAAGTGCCCAGAGCTTCGCACAAGCCCTTCCCTCTTACCCTGGTAATGAGTTTCTGCATCAAATCTACATCCTCTATTGACCATTCAATGTCTCCCAGAAGCCCACTGGATCTGCCGGCTCTCTGGTACCTGCAGGTAGATCTTGCCCATCATGTCTATCACTCTGTCCTGGAGCCGCTTGTGTACACATCTCCCTTGCTCAGCCGTGCCCCACCCTAGGGCAGAGACAGCTTATCTCCATTCTTGAGTCTTCCAGGGCTGAGGATAATACCTGATGGATTCTTAAATGAATGTTTGGATAAGTGTGTGGGTGAGGGAACAGATGGCCTCCTGCTACTAACTGTCAAATGTGGATTCCTTCTTTCACGGTTTGAAACAAATTCTAAAGGGCCAGGAATGAGACTGGAACAGGCAGGAAGCCTATTTGAAAAACTATAAGAATTTTCTCCCCAAGGCATGGAAATCCATCCAACCATTTAAGCAGGAGAGTCAGATGAACTTATTGATGACTTAGAATGCTCCAAAAGTCAGAGTGGAGAGAGTACCTATGAGACAGGGCTGTACAGAGAGCAAAGACTGACTCCCTGGCTGCTGGCCCTGTCCTCGGTTCAGTTTCCACTGCAAAAAGGAATGCTCTTTATGGCTTCTTTCTTCATCCCCTGTTCTTGGCCAGCCAAGTCCAGACAATTACAAAATCACTTTTTGAAAATTGCTATGGAGCAAAGGACTAAATTCCTTTGTCCTTAGCCAACATGCCTTGCCTTGGGTGCCTGTGGGCAAGAGTAAAGCAAACTAACTTAAAGAGAGGTTGGCCACTTGTAGAATTCTGAGAAGAAAATGGGAGTTTCCTAAAAAACAGCAAGGGTACATTCAGCCAATGGACAGGTCGTGGATTGGGTTCTAGAGCAATAATGATAACAGTCATGTCCACTGTGCCACTGAAGACTCTGGCCCACTGAAGAAGCAAAGACATGTAAACAAGAAACTACAGAACCAAAACTATTAGGTGCCAGAATAAAGACCCAGTGACTAAGCCAACATGTTGTTAACATGATTGTGGACCAGTGCACTGTGCACTGAGGGATGCGTACATGAAATGTACAGTCCTCATTGGCAGGGAGACTGGCTATTGAAAAAAGGAGAGGAAAATGGATTCCATACAACAGGACATTGGGGGGCTTTACAGGGCCTTAAACATGGGCAGGAATTCAGCAATTACTGACTTAATCCTTCAAAAAGAAGTAGGAAGAAAGTTCTAGTGATAATTTATAGCATAGTACCAGCATTTGACAAAACTCAAAATACTTTTGTGTTAAAGACAAAAACACATTGACAACTGATGCTAAATAGAAAGGGACTTCCCTGGCTTGACAAAGGTCTTCTGTAAGAACTTAGATTGTATCGTAGCACATGATTTGGAACATTGGCAGCAGTCCCTTCAAAACCAGGTACAAGTTGAGGGTGTGTGCTAATATGTCCTTATGAAGTTCTATGCACTGCAGAATATTAAACGTAAGATGGATGGATGGGTGGATGCTGGAGAGATGGCCCAAAGGCTAACAGCACTTCCTGCTCTGCCAGAGGACCTGAGTTCAGTTTCTAGCACCTGTGCCATGTGGCTCACAGCTGTCTGATTACAGCTCCAGGGAATTCAATGCCTCCAGCCTCTGCAATATCTGCACTCAAGTGTATGCTTGCAGACTCACATACCTACACATAATTACAAAGAATAAAAATAAAACTGTGTGAGTTAAAAAAGAAGACACACCATTCTATCATAGACATGTTTATCTACATAGGAAGTTCTAACGAACTTTCAGATAAATTGGATGTGTGAGCAGGGCATATGTGCATATATATGTGTGGGTCATTCACCTATTCATGTATATATAGGGCCCAGAGGTCAACTTCTGGTTTCTTTATCACTCTCTACTGTTTTTCTTTTTGTTATTGTTGTTTTGATAATTGAAAATTTTTTTCTTCACATAATATTTTCTAATCAGTTTTTCTTCCCTCATCTCCTCCCAGATTCGTCCCACCTCCCTACCCTTCCAACATCTCACCTTCTTTTTCTCTCTCTTAAGAAAATAAAAAAAAGACAAACAGACAAGAATAAAACAAACAAACAAACAAAAGAAACAAAGAAAGGACACCAGAAAGTCATAGGTACACACACACACACACACACACACACACACACACATAATCAGAAACCATAATATACAAGCAGAAGGTCTGGTAAGGTAGAAAAAGGTCGAAACAAAACAATAAGAGACAATGAGACAAGAGACAATGAGACAAAAACAAACAAACACAAAAACTCCAAAAATACCTCTGAGTTCTTTGCAAGGAGGTCTCTCACCGAATCTAGAGCGGTGCATTTTAAGTATCTACATTAGGACCAGCTTTTATGTGGGTGCTGGGAGCCTGAACTCAGATGCTCATGGCTATACAGCAAGCACTTTACCCACAGAACCATCGGTTCTTCTGGTAAATGTTTTAAGTTACTAAGATGAGTTAGTCAGAATGCTTGGCCTACAGTGAACAACTCTGCTGCCTCGTTCTACATGAGCACCAGGCTGAACCTAGCACTCACAAACCAGAAGGCATTTATCATAGCTTAGAAAGTGCCTAGGGAAAAAGCTAAGGAAAGACGTGAAAGCCCTCTATAGGAAAATAATAAAATTTTATCAGGAGATATACAGATAAGACAAAGAATATGGACAGAATCTAAACAGATAAGACAGAGAACGGGAATTATTTATATTCTTGATAGGAAGTCTCACACTGTTAATATCTCAACCCTCTTCCCATAATCAACTCAATTTTGATTAGGATTTCAGGAGTTTTTAATGAATATTAACTGGCTGATTTGAAAATATGATGTGGAAGAACAGAAGTCCTGCGGAACGCTGGGTGAGGAGTTAGATACACCCTCACTGATACAGTACTGAAGCAACATGGCTGGCTACAGACAAGCAGGCCACAAGCCCTGTAGGGACAGAACCCACACAGGCTCATGCGTTCAGGAAAACAGACAAACACAACTGTGTTAAACTGGGGGTCATGCAGCATCCTGCCCTCTGGCTTCCTGCTAGACTCTGGTGCTCTCCATACTAGCAGGAAACTGGGGTGGTCAGGCCTTCAGTCCCCAGTGACCCTTCTCCTGGTCATAGCGCCGCAATACATGTCTCTGTGCAAAGGCTCCCCTTTTGCACAATGACCTTCTTCAATTTTCCCTCTGAATCCACTTGCCTCCCTTGATCTGCAGAGTTAGAAGTGGTCAGGGTTCCCACCTCCTGCCAACCCCAGGCCCCTTCTTAGATTCCGCTAGCCCTGCCCTCTTTATAAATAGTACCTTTATTAAAATCTCTTCTTTAAAATAGACTTGCTTTTATTATTTTTATGTATATGGAGGGCAGGTGTGTCTATGTCAGTGAATGCCACATGTGTGCAGGTGCCCATGATGGCCAGGAGAGGGCATCAGATCCCCTGGAGCCAACTGCCAAGCCTGACTACCTGAGATTGATTCCAGGACACACATGCTAGAGAGAACCAAGTTCTGCAAACTGTCCTCTGACATTCAAATGCATACTGTACACACATGCACACACACACACACACACACACACACCATATACATGCATAGATATGTGTGTGCACATACACACATGCACACACATCCACACACAAAAATGTAATTTTTTAATTGGCAAGTTGGACTTGGTTAAAGTTGAAAGTTTTTATCTAGCTGCTGTTAATAACAGAAAGAAACGAGTCACAGAATGGGGGGAGATGTTTACAGTAGATATGTCTCCCACCCAAATATACAAAAAGCCCATAAATTCAGCAGTTGAGAAACAACAGTTTAGGACTGAACCATCTACCCCCTGATCTTCCTTCCTTCGACTCTCCATATGGTCTGTAGGTTGTATCATAGGCATTGTGAGCTTTGGGGTTAGTATCCACTTATTAATGAGTGCATACCACGTGTGTTATTTTGTGACTAGGTTACCTCACTCAGGATGATGCTTTCTAGTTCTATCCACTTGCCTGTGAATTTCATGAAGTCGTTGTTTTTAATAGCTGCGTAATACTCCATTGTGTAAATGTACCACATTTTTCTGTATCCGTTCCTCTGTTGAGGGGCATCTGGGTTGTTTCCAGATTCTGGCTATTATAAATAAGGCTGTTATGAGTATAGTGGACCTTGAGGGGAACAGGACGATTATGGGAGATGGAAGGAGAGGGGGACAAGGGAGGGGGAAAGGAAGAGAAGGAGATAGGTGTGGCAGTATCAGAATCTGGAGGAGCCGTGAGAGAGGTACAGAGGATCAGGAAATTGAATAAAAATAGGTAGCAGGGGGATGAGGAACTGGGGATAGCCACTGGAGGCTCCCAGACACCAGAGAAAGATGAGGCTCCCAGGACCCAATGGGGGTGACTTTAGCTGTAATGCACAGAGAAGGGGGAGATAGAACCTGTGGAGACCATGGCCCCTGGTCAAGGGATGGAGTCACCCACCCATCTCAAAGTTTTTCTAACCCAAAAATGTTCCTGCCCAAAGGAAGAACAGGGACAATATATATATGGAACAGAGACTAAAGGAAGAGCCAACTGGGAAATGGCCCCACCTGGGATACATCACGTCTGCAGACAACAAACTCAACACTGTTGCCGTGGTCAAGAGGCGCTTGCAGACAGGAACCCAGTGTGGCAGTTCCTGTGGAGGTCCAGGCAGCAACTGACCAAAGCAGAGGGGATGCTTGGAGCCAACATCAGGCAGAACTCAGGAAACCTGATGGGGAGCTGGCAGAAGGACTGGAGGAGCGGAGGGGGATTGAAACCCCATTGGAAGAACAACATAGGCTGGCCTGACCACCCAGTTCTCCCAGAGTCTAGACCACCAACCAAGGGGTGTGCCTAAAGGGATCTTTGGCTCCGGATACATATGTAGCAGAGGATGGCCTTGCCCGACAGTAATGGGAGGGAGGTCCTTGGTCCTGGGAAGGTTTGATGCCCCAGAGTAGGGGGATGTTGGAGTGGTGAGGTAAGAGAGTGTGGGTGGGTAGGGGAGCACTCTTATACAGGCAAAGGGGAGGGGGAAGGCAGATGTGGGATGGGGGGTTGGTGGAGGGAGTAAATGGGAAGTGGGATATCATTTGAGATGTAAACGAATGGAATAATTAATAATAATAATAAAAGAAAAAAAATAAAATAAAAAAGAAACAACAGTTTAAAACCAGGCAAAGTCTAATCAAACAACCATCAGTAAAGACATACAATGGCAGATAAGCACATGAAAAGATTCTCACATTTATAGATCCCTACAGAATTGCAGTTTAGAACAAGATACACTAGCTGCATATTAGGATGGCTGGAATCCAACCCCTGACAAAGGCAAACGCTGATGAAAGTGTGAAGCCACAGGAGGTCGAATCGCTGAGGGTGCAAGAGAAAACATCACAGCACACTGGAAGGGGGTTTGGCAGCTTCTTACGCGCTCTTATTACATGGTCCAGAGAACCCACTCTCTGCTGTTTACTCGAATGAGCTGAGAAATTGGGCTACACAAAGCCTGTGTGTGTTGCTTATAGCAGCTTTTAAAGGTATGTAACTGCCAAAATGTGCAAGCCACTCAGGTGTTCTTCAGTATGTGAAAGGGTGAACCGTGGAACATGAACCTGAACAACGCAGCACTCATCGGTGGTTTAAAAGGCCACAAGGAGACCTAGAGGAAACCCACACGTTTCTAGCGACAGAAGGAGCCAACCTGAAGGTCTGCTTTTCAGTGTGAGGCCAATTACACGACATCCCTGGAAAGGCAAAACCACAGAGCCAGCAGGGGGACCGGGGAAGGGCCAGTGTTTGTAAAGGATGTAGAGAAATTGAAGATGGATCGATTTCTAGGGCAATAAAACAGCTCTGCGGCTCTGCGCTATCAAGGTGCACAGTCACACCATGCGCCTGCCAAACCCCACAGACACATGCACACCAAAAGCAAATGTTAGTGTAAATCATGGTCTCGGTTAGTACTAAGTCGTTAACAGGGGCCGCTTGTTCTCATAAATGTGCTACACAGGTGCAAGATGTTGAAATTAGAAGAAACTGTTTTGGCGCATGGGAGACAAAAGTGGGAGTTTTCCAGCACTGTCCAATACTTTAAAAATAAAAGCATTTTTAAAGATGCTAAGACTCATTGATCATGACAGCAATCCAAACAAAGCTGTGAGATGATACCACTGAATGCCTGCCCAGAGAGGCCCAAGATTAAAAAGGACCAAGATGTCTAACACTGGTCAAGATCTATTAATATACAGAAGCAGGAATCTAATAGAAGTGTTGCTACCAAACAGGAATTTGCCAAAGCAATTTACAGTCGAACATCAGTAAAGATGAATGGAAGGTGTGTTCCATTCTAGGTATATATCTCACATAAATAGGCTCTCAGGGATGCTGGGAGTACATAAACAAGAATGTGACAGCGGTGTCACTCATATAAGTCTCTCGAAATCAAACCTGGAGAGTGTGAAAGACAGGAACTCCCACCTAGAAGCAAAGATGAAACAGGGTCCACAGAAGGGCTCAGTGCCCCACCTGTCACTTGCTCTGCCTTGATGACTGGAGGACACTATTCTTAGTCCATTATTCCTTTATGCATTTATCTGTGTACTGTGGTCTATATTGGTTTCTTGGATACATTAAAAAATAATGAAAACTTCCCCAACCATTCATATATATATATATCATTATGATAAAAATTTCCTATGATTCACTAGTAAAAAAAAAGATGTTTATTTAGAGGGTATTATCTGGACCTACCAGAGAAATTAAGAACAAAGCTCAAAAGGCAGAATATGTGGGACCAGTGATGAACAGGCATCTGAGTGAGGCTACTGCGGTATCTGGGTTATGTCACCCCGTCTAGTGCAGATGTCAGAGGCTCTACTCCCAACTTGTCCTCACAGATCTTGGATGGATTGTCTGTGATGTGACCATTGCCTGTGAGATGCACTTAAGATCAAAAGCACAGGATGAGTGCTTCCAGTTGGCTAAGGGTAAGTTGCATATCATATGCCCAAGAGGCCAGGGACCAAGAAAGGGAATCTGTGGCCTTTCTTAGTGCTTAAGATCTGCATCTGTCTGCTGGTGCACGCCTTTAATCCCAGCACTCGGGAGGCAGAGGCAGGCAGATTTCTGAGTTCGAGGCCACCCTGGTCTACAAAGTGAGTTCCAAGACAGCCAGGGCTACACTGAGAAACCCTGTCTCAAAAAAAAAAAAAAAAAAGAAAAGAAAAAAAAGGCCGAGGATTGGCCTGCGCCGGGACCTGTAGGTCGCTGTTGTGTCTGGGAAGGAGAGAAAATGGCGTCGAGCCCGAGCAAGACCGAAATCCAGACTATTTTTAAGAGGCTTCGCGCAATTCCCACCAACAAGGCCTGTTTCGATTGTGGTGCCAAGAGACCTAGTTGGGCCAGCATCACTTACGGTGTATTTTTGTGTATTGACTGCTCCGGAGTGCATCGCTCCTTGGGTGTCCATCTCAGCTTTATCAGGTCCACAGAGTTGGATTCGAACTGGAGCTGGTTGCAGCTGAGGTGTATGCAGGTCGGCGGGAATGCCAATGCGACTGCTTTTTTCCGCCAACACGGATGTATGGCCAATGATGCTAACACCAAATATACGAGCCGAGCTGCCCAGATGTACCGAGAGAAGATCCGGCAGTTAGGGAGTGCAGCTCTGACTAGGCATGGTACTGATCTTTGGATGGACAGTATGAACAGTGTTCCAAGTCACTCTCCAGGGAAGAAAGACTCTGATTTCTTCACAGAACATACTCAGGCCCCTGCTTGAGATACAGCAGCCACTGATCCTTCAGGGACCCAGCAACCAGCCCTACCTTCAGAGAGCAGTAGCCTGGCACAACCTGAACAAGGCCCTAACACTGATCTGCTCAGAACCTCACCCCAAGCCTCTCTGGAACTGAAAAGCTCCATTATTGGCAAGAAGAAGCCAGCAGCCGCTAAGAAAGGGCTGGGTGCCAAGAAAGGCCTGGGAGCTCAGAAGGTGAGCAACCAGAGCTTTACTGAGATTGAGCGGCAGGCCCAGGTGGCAGAGAAGCTCCGAGAGCAGCAGGAAGCTGATGCCAAGAAGCAGGCAGAAGAGTCCATGGTTGCCTCCATGCGTCTGGCCTACCAGGAGCTCCAGATTGATCGCAAGGAGGAGGAGAAAAAGCTCCAGAATCTTGAAGGAAGGAATCGAGAGCAGGCTGAAAGGCTGGGCATGGGCTTGGTGTCCCGAAGCTCCATCTCCCGCTCTGTGCTGTCTGAGATGCAGATAATTGAGCAGGAAACCCCGCTGAGTGCGAAATCCTCCCGTTCACAGCTTGACTTGTTTGATGATGTTGGAACATTTGCACCTGGACCCCCAAAGTACAAGGACAACCCCTTTACCTTGTGAGAAACTTTTGGTTCCCGCTGGGATTCAGATGCAGCCTGGGGCGTGGACAGGGTAGAAGAGAAGGAACCTGAAGTTACCATCTCCAGCATCCGGCCTATTTCAGAAAGAACTGCGAGTCAGAGGTAAGTGGAGACTCGGAGCTCAGGCCTTGAGTCCAGTGAAGCACGGCAGAAGTTTGCAGGAGCCAAAGCCATCTCGTCCGACATGTTCTTTGGTCGTGAGGTGGATTCTGAGTATGAAGCTAGGTCTCGGTTACAGCAGCTTTCAGGCAGCAGTGCCATCACCTCTTCAGACCTTTTTGGAGACATGGATGGAGCTCATGGAGGAAGAACTGTATGTATCTCTGGGGAATGTACTTCCTACAGCTGACATTGCCCAGTTTAAGCAGGTGTCAAGTCTGTGGCTGGCAAGATGGCTGTGCTGGCCAATGGTGTGATGAATTCCTTACAGGATCGCTACGGTTCCTACTGATCCAGGCTCCATGGCTGGAGATGCCGGTCTTGTGGGTCTGGGGATTTGTTGACTTTGTGTGTGTGGTGTGTGAGTTGGATGACTTGGGAGGATCTTGGAGAGGGGAATGGTCGGCATCAGCCCTTGTCCTCAGCCTGTGCATCGAGCCCTTGTCCTCATCCCCTCACACTCTCCCTCCATGCTAGTGTTCTTCTCCAGTCCTGCCCCAAAGCTGCTGCTGCTTGGCCTGCTGCAGTGGGAGTGAGGGGGAGCTCCATCAGGATGGCTTTATGGGTCTAATTCTTCCCCAAGGAGGGAAGGCACAAGGCTTCTGCAGGCTCTAGGATCCTTGTAGGTGGTCTGGGGGCTTGGGCCTCCATCTTCTGGAGACAGGGGAGACCTAGCAAGAGTTGTGCTGTATCAGCCCTCAGGGAGAAGTTCTGGACTCGTCACTGCTGTTCCTGTCAGTGACCTCTTCTGGGTTCCAGGGAAGAGTTAGGAGAAGGATCCTGGTAGCTCACCAAGAGCTGGAACTTTTGCTTGGTACCCAAAGGTTTTATTTGGGATTAGCTCGGAGGCCTGAGCACTCTCCCATTGTCACAGCTGTCCCTTTGAGGCTGACTTCTGCCTAGGTGTTTGAGAGCCTTTATCTACCATTACTGTGGGTCACAGCGCCCTCTGTCTATGCTTGAGGTCCTCTTTGTGTCCTCCTTGGTCCTATGGTGAGTCTCAACTGTGTGTCCTGCCTGGATGCTGTGAACCTGTTAGCTGAGGAAGCTAAGACTGAGAGAAAGCAGCCCTGGAGCTCAGCTTTTATCATCTGCATCATCCTGGTTTAGGGGTCCTGGACAGCACCCCATCAACCAGTGAGAGTGTGAGGACCTGCAGCTGCAAGCTCCACCCACTGGCAGCTGGGCCACACACTGTGTCCTCCTTGGTGCCATCTCGCCTGCCACACTGGCAGTCTGGCCCAACCTCTACCTGTGGATTGCAGGTTGGGCTCCCAAACAACACAGACCACTCTTCCCTCATCCCTCCCCAGAGGGACATGACTTTCTTTCAGCACTGTTTGTATTGAAACAAAGTGGTGTCAAAATAAAGCCCCCAAGGGGCCCTGTGGGTCAAAAAAAAAAAAAAAAACTCTGCATCTGTCACTAATGAAAGAGTCCCAAAAGATAAGACCATGTGTGTCTATTGCAGATATATACTGCAGATGTCCGCTAGCTGTTTTTTGTTGTTGTTTTGTTTTGTTTTGTTTTTTACTGCATCCCACTTGATTCCTTGTGAAGGGACAAAGTAAGTGGCAAGAGAAAAACACATAAATTGTCTAATTTCCTGCATTTTACAGTGGCGTAGATAGACCGAAGCTTCAGATTAAACCCCAAGTTATCAGTTAGGCTTGCTAGCATGTACCACAGTGTCAACCAAATCTAGAATTGCAAGGAAGATGTGTGTGAGCAAAGGTCTTTGGGTAGAGTTCAGACACAAGGCCTAGCAATTCCAGGTGGAAAACACCAATTGGGAAGATTCAAAACCAAGATATTTAAAAACTGCAAAAGGGCCAAGGCCCAGGAGTTAAATAGGAACCACAAGGAAATCAGAACAAGTCAGGAACAACCAGAAATACTGAAGGCAAGGCACTTGCTCAGTGGCTATTCACAACTCGCTTCTATGGCCTTCTGGTTGCGTAGTGATTATGATATCCACCAGCTTAATCAAAAGGGGTCAAGCATTTGCTCATGTGTAGCAATAGATAGTATCATTTCACTATAAAGGTGATAAGAATGAGGCTAGCAAATAGAAAAGCTACTGGCCCAGAACCACATAGAATAGACCGTTAAAAGATTTTTTTTTTTAATGGCAGTGAATTCTTACTGTCCCTGTATACACAGCTCACACTGAGCTGATGTCCCTCTCATTAAGGGTTCTCACATTCACGTTCTACTGTTTGAATCTGAGCTTGGGTATAAGGAAGTCTCTGACCAAACAGGACATCAGCCTAGCATGGCACAAAGAGTAGATAGGTAATTGTGTATCCATTTGTCCTTTCTTGCTGCTAATGACATGGGAAATCATTGGAAGGAAACCCAGGCTAGCCTCCTAGAGGATGAAAGACTACCAGGGACAGGCTCAGCCATCCTGCTGCTGTTTTTTACTGGTGGTGTTTGTTTGTTCGTTTGTTTTTTTATGTCATTTCCATTATTGTTCAGAGAGTGGAGCTAATGGATGAGGAACCAATTGCCACTGAAAATTATATCTCAAATAGAAAAATGAAGATGAGCCCAACCTGCTGTACAACTCCTTTCCAGTGGGATGGGCTGTAAGAAGAGGACAAGCTAGGAACCAGCTCACAGCCTCTGTTGCTAGGCAGGATATAGATAGGGCATCCCTGCATTGAGTTACATAGCTTCTGGAAGCTCATGGAAAATAGCTCACACACACACACACACACCTCCACAAAATATTTGACAGTTGTTGCTAGATAATGATTACAAGACCATGGCAGTAAAGTCATGAGGGGACAGATTCTCCATGCCTCACCACCTGGGATGCTGGCTCCAGAGTCTCTAAGACACCAGCATGAGTCAATTCTTACATTCTGGCCACTGATGGAAAAGCATCCCTGGCGTTGTATCCCCAGGTGGAGAGGTAGAAATACCCACACCAAAGAATTCCAAGCACTGCGACCACAGAACTCTCTAACATCAGATGATAATGTCCATCGTCTCTGTCTTTTCTTGGTGTGAGAATCAGTGAGAAAAAAGGGAAGGTGGGCTGTGATGTGGGCTGAACTAGGGAGTAGGAAGGGGCTGTGAGCTGTGGGTCTTTAGCAAGCATCTGACATGGCCTCGTGGTCCTAGGCTGCCTCTCTTCTTTGAGGAAAGAATGGAGATCTCTTAGTAAAAGAATTGCTGAAGACAGATGACATCAAATTATCACTCTGTGACTGAACACCTAATGATGATGGACAGCCAGCTTCTCATTCTGGAGCAAGTCATTATCTTACTGCTCACGGCAGTCTGTTCAGGGAATGAGCCCATCAAAGACAACAGAATGTGGCCCAGGAGGGCTAAGAAACCCTCACCTAAAACAGTCTTCCTAAGATCTTGTCGTAGCAGTAAAAGCTCACTAGATGCTGTCCAGTCTTTGGATATGAAAACATTTCAAATTTGAGAATCTTCTGAGGAAAAAAGAGACAGACTTTTAGGCTTCTTAGTTACACCAGAGGCTTCCAACCATTCAGCACTTGTGATGCCCAGAGCCAAAAGAAACATCTAACCACTTCATTTGCCGAAAATAAGTTATGCACATAAATTAAAAAGAAGAGGTGTTTATAAATAACCACAGTTACTTCCTAAGGAACAATGTGTTCTTTCTGAACACTGCACAACGTCTCAAACCATACCGCCAGTCTGGAAAGGACCTCTCCCCACCCCAAATTTCTGCTCTGTGGTGATGTTCAACGGTGCTTCCATCATGCAGACGCTTTGATAGGGTGCTATCATGTTTGATTTCTTTCACATAGAGTGAGATACATATCAGATATTTCAAATGAGTCTCTAGTCCTGTGCATTCCCAGCAGCAGCCTGGCACCTTGGTAGGGCATTGGGCTTGCAGAGTCACACCTCAGCAAGGCTAGGCAGCAGCAGGCAACATGCAGGGCTCAGCAACAAATCAGTACAGCGGGTAGAGGAAGAAGATGGGGTCATGGGCAAAAGAGAGAGAGGTAGTGAACAGGTTTTGGTGCAAAGGCAGGTAAAGGATGCAAACCTCTCTGAGACTCCCTTTCCGACTGGTAGGAGGGGTCTAACCACAGCTGCCCTACTTGCCTTAAGCATCCTCATAGGTTGAAAAGTAGTCGTGGTCTCGAGACATTCTGTAAGCCTTAAAGATTGGTACAAATGCTGGCCCTGCACACAGCAGCTGTGCTTCCTCCACAGAGACACGCGGAGTTTCTCCATCCTTCTGATGCTCTGCACCCAAGCACTTTGCCACTGCAGAGGAATGTGACCGATCCCAAATGATGCTCAAAGCACATTCTTGCCTTTGATAACACCCTGTTGATTACCAACCATGGCCACTGTCTACTACCAAAGGAGTGGTCATTATCTCGAGGGCAAGGTTAGGGTGGGTTTCCATGTCCTGTATCACCCAACCCTGGATATGGGACCAGCGCTACTAGAATCCTAAAACCTCATCAACAACTTCATCACCCAGCACTGGGCTTCCTCCTTGACTGTAGAGGGTTCCTATCAAATATGAATGAAGAGGAGATTGACTGTGCTAAGATTAATAATGTGGGCAAGTACCAGTCAAAGCCATCCATAACTGTAATTGCTCATGCATGTATTTTCATGAAAGCAATTTTGTGTCTGTCAAGATTGTTCTTTCTCCAATAATAAAACCATAGGCTTGTATTTGGGTTGCACAAGAAATATACTCTGAAAATATGTGTCTGAACTCTAGCAAAGACTTTGCTTCCCCACTGAGCCCAGAAGAATGCATTGTTTTGTGTGGTGTGTGCATTTGCATGTGTGTGGGCACACTTGTCTAGGCCTGAGGTTGACTCTGTGTGTCTTTCTTGATCACTCTCCATGTAGTGTATTGAGTCAGAATCTCTCTCTCTGAACCCAGAGCCTATGAATTCAGCTAGTCTGTCTAGCCAGCGTGCTCTGAGAATCCTGCCTCTGTCTCTCGCATGCTGGAATCACACACAGCCTGCCGTGCCCTCTTGGTTTTTTAAGTGGGTCTCGTGGATCTGAATTCTGGTCCTCAGGCTTGCACAGCAAACACTTTACCCATTAAGCTATCTCCACTGCCTGAAAATGTATTTTCCATATATGAATCGTGTATAGTAGTGATAGCGTTTAATGCCTTACAAGCTACTTTGCATCTTAGATCTACCCTTGTTAGAGGCATGAGTAAATTCTTGCATGGCATGGAGACATAGTCCTATAATCCCAGTACTTAGGAAGTAGAAGCAAGAGAGAGTTAAAAGTCATCCTTGGCTATAAGTTTGACATCAGTCTGAGCTACACAAGACTCTGCTGTGATAGAACTGATAGCCCATGTACTGTTACTGTCACACTTAGTTTTGTATACACAGTCTGTCACTTAATACTACCAACAACTCTATGATAGAAAGGTTGACACTATTTGATAGCCATCAAACTTGGGAATCAGAAAGGAGAGATGATGTCCCAAATCAGTTAGATTTAGATAGACATCTAGTACTACAATTAGAATCTGAATCCAGGTCTTACTAGAAATCCTATATTCTCACAAATGCCTCAGAGCTACAGAGTATCCATGGAGACTGTCTAAAAGATCTGTCCACAGAAGCAAAGCAAGACTCTGCATCCTAGTGTTCAGTAAGGACCATTCCAGACCCAGAGTGGATTGTTGTTTATAGACCCTCCCTAGGGAATCTTTAAAAGCCCAACCTCCTGCCTCCTGGTTCCTCATCACTGACTGAGTCATACTGTCTGCTTATTTTAGAGATCAGAATAGCTTTGTGTCCTCACTCACTGGGGACAAGAGAAGAGAACTGGACCAAGCTGATTTGTTCCTCATTCTTTCACATCACTGACAAAGAAACACGTATTCTAGGAGCCTTGAAAAGAATCTTAGAATAAGGAATTTTTTTCAGGACAAGAGATCCTGCTATTTAGGGAGTAATTCCAGATTCCAGCATCCTAAATGCCCAGGAAAGTCAAGTCCAAACAATAATAGGCTGTAGGATCACACACATGTTAATGTTTCTCAAGGGCAAGAAGAGCTGATTAGGTTTTCTTGCTACCTTCACAAGCACCCTGTCCAGATACAACAGCATCTAGTATAGGAAGGGCTCTCTCACTCTCACTCCCTCTCTCCCCATGTCTCTCAGATCAGCAACATGCAGGAACCTCAAATAAGCCCTTACAAGGAAATGAGGTCACTGTGACTTTATACAACCAATCAATCAACCACTCAGGATTTGCTTGCATGAACTCACTTATTCCTGAACCCGTAAGGTGGAAGGAATGGAAGATTAGAAAAAGAAGAAGAAGAAGAAAAAGCAAAGGAGGAGGAGGAGGAGGAGGAGGAGGAAAGGGAAAAACAACAATTTAACTACCCAGCAGTGTTTCTGACCAAGTTAAATGATTCTATTTGCTGACCATATTAATTAAACATTAAAGTTATTACAAATTCAATATAGCAGTATGGATAGATCACTCTAACTTGGTAAGACAGAAAAGACTAGGACACAAGAATGTATGTGTAGAAGCAAATCCAGTAATAGGACCACAGTGGACTATCAGGTGCCTGGATGAAGTGAATTCACTGATGTGTTACATGAGTGAGTGGCTTCACTTTCCAAATTCTAAATATTCTTCAATATAATTCTTAAACATGTTAACATGGTAAGGTGAATAATTAAAGAGAAACTTCTTAACTGCATTAAGTCTGGTTAAGATACTGAAAGGCAAACATAGCTCACTGTCTGCTAGCTGAGGTCAGGTCTGAGAGAGATTCATTTTGAGTGATGCCACCATGGAGGGAGTAAAGCCTTCAGAGCACCTAGGCACCTGTCCGAATTCAAGCCTGCCTTCTGTTTTAACCAAAGCGTGAGAAAAGGTGACTCATGGATGTAAACTAAGTGTGAAGAGTTCATTTTACATGTTGGCCTGATATTAAGTGCAGCCTCTTTGTGCCACCCAGACGTCACCTCTGAAGCCCCAAGAGAAACTAACTCTAAGCCTAACCCTGAAAACACAATTATTGTTCAGAGCCACAACAAGAAGTGTGCATATAACTGGCAAGTGGGTTGTAGTCGCCAGTATACTACCCACAGTCTCAGAGAAGAACACGCTCCCTGAAGGTGTCAGTTGGTGGCCCCAGAGCTTCTCATCAGGGGAGTTCTGAGTGGCAAGATCTCAAGGTGAATAGCAGCAGGTTCTAGGTATTGACAGCCAATACTTCTGGGCATACCCTCAATGGTCTTGGGGAGAAAAAGGACTCATGTGAAACAGAGGCTCTGGATTGACTGCCTGGGGCCCAGGGTGAGAAAAGTAGTCACTCATCCCTCTAGCACCCACCAGTTTCTTTCAGAGGGATGAACATTTTCAGGAGAGCCACAGTTGTTGGCTCCCCACTGAATGTCTTCACTCAAATGCCTTTGTCTCAGGCATACTGATATCAGCATGACATAGATAGAAGCCCCTATTTAAAAGCGACATTGAAATCTGTGCTGGCTATTTTCATGCCAACTAACTAACACACTAACTAACTAACTAACACACTAACTAACTAACTAACTAACTAACTAACTAACTAACTAACACAAGTCAGAGTTATCTGAAAGGAGAGAACCTCAATGGAGAAAATGCCTCCAGAAGATCCAGCTAGAGGGCATTTTCTTAATTAGTGATTGATGGGACAGGGCCTAGCCCATTGTGGGTGGTGCCACCCCTGGGCTGGTGGTCCTGGGTTCTGTAAGACAGCAGGCTGAGCAAGCCATAAAGAGCAAGCCAGGAAGCAGCACTCCTCCATGGCTTCTGCATCAGTTTCTGCCTCCAGGACCCTATCCTGCTAGAGTTCCTGTCCTGCTTGAGTTCCTGTCTTGACTTCCTTCTGCAGTTGACTGCAATGTGGAAGTACAAGCCAAATAAACCCTTTCCTCCCTAACTTGATTTTTGATCATCAGAGTAAATTGGTTTCATCAAAGCAATAGTAATCCTAATTTTGATAGGTTTTATTGCTGCTGTTGTGGTGGTGGTGGTTGTTTTGAGACAGGGTCTCACTAGGTAGCCTTGTCTGGCTTGGAGTTCACTAAGTAGACCAAGCTGGCCTTGAACTCAGAGATCTGCTTCACTCTGCCTCCTAAGTAGTTGGAGCATATTACTCCATTTGCTAAGGCAAGAACTCTTAACTAGAAAGTTGAAGTCCTAATAATAGGCTGTAGGTCACACACCAAAATAGGTTGTACGTTTAATGCTTTCAGAGGGCAGAGAAAAACTGGCTATGTTGTCCTGTCTTCACACGCACCATGTACAGATAGAACAAGTTCATCTGCTCAGGGAGGTCGGGGAGGAGGCAGGTGTTGAGCCCAGCAGCCATGTCTAGTCTGAAGCTTTGCTCCCATGCTTCTGGCAGCAAGATGACAGACCCCATCATTGATAATGCTCAGACACAACAATGTCCAGAAGAAGGAGGGGACACGTTCACTCTCCACGTCTGCTTCCTTTTGACAAGAAGGAAGACTTCCAGAAACATCTAGAACACTTCCTTTTAGAGCTCTGACAATAACTGCACCAAAATGCTTTTGCCTAAACTAATTATTGTCAAAGGAGACAAAATGGATACTTTGACGTGTGGAGGAGTGGATTCAGCAAATGGAAGCAGAATTCTATTACTGTGGCAGAAGGAATGCCATAGAGCATTAATTAGAGTGTCACTACGTCTGTCTAAGTGCCCCATACTCTTGACATTACTCTTTTCTACCAAACCTCACATGTCTCACCTCATATCTAGGTGTCCACATGCCTGCCTCACCTGAATAACAGCCTCGTTTTAATTGACTTGATTTCCAATCTACCCAGGTAGCTCCGTTTCTCAGAGATGGCTTCTTTAGAAAACATCCCTCCTTCCTTGAAGTGTGCCAAGAATGTCTCCTTGGGACTCCTTGCTCTGCTGTCTTCCTTTATCGCTCTCCTTGCCTTTGTCCACCTTTGTCTTTAGTTGATCATGTGACCCATCTTCCCCAATCAGAGAGCAAGCACTATGTGTAGCTTATGATCCTCCCCACACAGTGTCATCTCTCTTCCCGGCGCGCTGTCCTTGCTCTGTTGTTCGGTTACAAACCAATCAAATAGCATCAAAGAGCTGAGCTCTGACCACCTGTCTAGTACTTCAAGCTCTGCCACTCAAGCCCCATGTCTGTGCTCTTAGTTAGCAACCCTCTGAGGGGGCATGAAGCATGTGACAAGCTGGGTTGGGAGGCTGTGTACTCTATTTGCCTTCAAGCATCAACTCATGGTGAAAGCCCACATTCTTGGGAAGCTACTGAGCAGCAGAGTTGGACCATTGGGAGCATCCCCACGGCTTTTTCCCCAGCCCAGAGGACCCAAGTCATCCCATAGCAACAGTCAAGACAATACAGGAAATGGGCCAGTTCTTCAGCACTGACTTTATGTCTACAATTAAATTAAACCAGGTTCCTTGCCTCGAGGAGAGCTGACCTTCAGTCTTTGGAATCTCCAAACTTCTGTTTCAGAATCCCACTCTCTTCATGCCAACAAACACAACCTGAATGCCTATGACAGCATCCTGTATCTCTGCCTCTGCAGTCATGACCTGTAAGCCCTTTGTCTTCATTAGGATTTCTATTATTGTGATGAAACACTATCACTAAAAGCCACTTAGGGAGGAAAGGATCTCTTTAATCTTACAGCTTGTAGTCCATCACCATCCTAGAACGTCAGAGCAAGAACCTGGTGTCAGGAACTTTGAAGGACTGCTGCTTACTGGCTTACTTTTCATAACTTGTTTATCCTGCTTCCTTATTCCACTGAGGACCGCCCCCACTAGGGGTGGCATCACTCACAGTGAGACAAGCCCTCCCACATCAATCAGCAACTAAGAAAATGCATCACAGGCTTAGCCACAGGCTAACTGTGTGGATACATTTTCTCAACCAAGATTCCCTCTTCTAAAATTACGCTTGCTTGTGTCAAGTTGACATAAAACTGACCTACAGGCTTTATGAGTCTTCACCTGCTAGTGATATCCTTTCAGTCTCTTAGCTGACCCAACCCTACCCCAAACACTCAGGCTAGCAAATGTTCTCTGAATCTACGAATGTCAAAGAAAACCAAAGTCGAAGAGTAGCCAGCACAAAACAACAGATATTATTTGAGGACTATTACAGTAGGTAATGAGACACCCGAGAACCCTGGAGGACATCTTAAAAGCAGAGTTTAAACAAGTGGAAGTGTATAGCCAACAAGCAAATGTGAGTGATCAGCAGTTGGAAAGTTACCAGGAGGAAGTGGTAATAATGGACCCGGGCTTGCCGGACTTCACAGTGGACCCTGGCTAGCCTGACATCACAGTGGACCCAGGCTAGCCCGACATCACCAGCTTGTTGCTGAATGTGGGCCAGGGCGAGGCCTAAGACACAAGCAGATGCTAAGGGGCAGGGATTCTCACTAAGCTCACTTGATGGGGTTCTTGAGGAAACTGTGTTACAGAAAGAGAAATCCAAGCGTCCTAGATGAGAAGGAGACCTGGAAGAGCCTGACACGAATTTGGCCAAGTGCCGAATTTTTGTTGCAACACAGTAGTGCCTGATGCAGGAAATGGTTTGTAACCAAAGCAATTTGAAAAGGGGAGTAGGACTTTATGTGGTTAGGTGCTTAAGGGTCTCAAAGTATACATTGTCCAAGAAACTACCCAAATGACTACTGGTGTTGGTCTCCAATTTGGAAAGAACATGCTAGGCTTTGAAGTATGACAGATACGGGTTCAAATCTTAGATCTCCCACCAATAGCTGTGTGACAATGACCAGAATAGACCATGTCAGCAAGCTTCGGCTTCCTCATCCCTTAATGGCAGCACGCCCTTGGTATCTTTTTCCTTTTTTGTCTTTGGAGACACTGTTTCTCTGTTGAGCCCTGGCTGTCTTAGAACTCACTCTGCAGAACAATCTGGCCTCCAACTCAGAGACTCGCCTGCCTCTGCCTCAAGTGCTGGAATTAAAGGCGTGCCCAGCATAGCCTTGATATCTTACAGAGTTGTGACGATTTAACTAAGATGCATTGCTTCTAAAGAACTGGACCTAGCCTCTGAGCTCAGTAAATGGGTGCCTCAAGTTAGGTTTCTGTTGTGGAGAGCCCTGGGGCTAATTATATTTGTTGTTAATTCCGTTCTCTTGTGAGTGGTTGCGAACAAGGAATGGGTCAACACTCAGGTGATTTCCTGTAAACCTGCTTCCCACCTTAATTTGTAAAATAAAGGAGAGCTGATGATTGGACAGATAAGAGGGAAGGTGGAGCAGAAGGTAGAGAGAGAGAAGAAGGAGAAAATGGAAGAGGGAGAGGATGCAGAGGAAGAGGAAGACAAAGAAGAGCAGAGCAGAAGCACATGGCCTGGAGAAACCGCAAGTTCTAAGGGGACTCAGATGTGGAAGGTGGTAGTGTAGCGGTAGATCTGCCCAATCTAGGTGCACAGCATGTGTTCATATTAACTGTGTTGTGTTTTCTTTGCTGGGGCATATCTGGGAAGAGATTTACTGCAACAGGTAGACAGAGCATGCAGAACCCACAGAACTTTCAAGGGAAAATGATTCAACTATCAACTTAGCTTAGTGGTTCTCAACCATAGAGAATCATTCCGGGGGAGAGGGGGCTTTCAAAAAACACTATCTCCAAGACTAAGCACAGACCAATTAAATCAGTCTCTCTAAGGCCAAAGAATGGGTCTCTATGTTTCCTCAAAACACAGAGTAGAGAGCCACTGTTCTGGAACACTCTGCCCACCTTGAAGAAGAAACAGTCCCAGAAAGGTGAATGGAGTTGAGTTGCTGGGGGATGTCTTGTTTTGTTTTGTTTTGTTTTGTTTTGCTTTGTTTTCATATTTGATCTTCATTTTAAGCTGTCAGAAGACCTTATGGGCTCTGATTCTATCTGCCAATGACAAGGTCTTTTCCAGCCAGCTCACTTAGTCGGTTTGTTTCTTGTGTCCTCACCCAGTCCTCTATATTGCCGACAGGGTAAGACCCTGAAGGTTTGTTACAGGCAGAGATGGGCAAGATGGTAGCAGAGCATTTCAGGTGAAAAGGATGTAGGGTCTGGAGACCCCAAAAGTCACTCTGAACATTCTGAAAGGCTGAGGTTGGTCTCTGTGCCCAGGCACTATGTAGATGTTCTCCTGGGAACAAGGCTCTTCCTTCTGATGACTGCTCCTCACCTAAGATCACAGAACTCTGTGGCCTTACCCACTGCCTCAGCCCCAGCACAGGTCAGAGGTCCAACGAACACTCAGGAGTTGTTTTCTGGGCACCTCTGATGAGCCAGGGACTCCACTTAAGAAAAGAAGATGAACAGGAAATCCAGTACTTCCTAGGCACCTGCCTTTACAGAGTTGTCATTCTATTGAGCAAGTGTTGCTTCCTGTGACTGCTGCACCAGAACCGTTAAAAAGGAAGGGTGACTCAAATCAGCAGCGGAGTACAACAGAGCCTGTGGAATTCAGAAACAGGAGTGTTTAGGAACTAGGCGGTCTTTAAGAGCAGACTGTGGCTATATTTAGCAGCTATTGTGAATTCTCTCCCCTACGTTGGCAGCAGAGCTCCAGTGGTGCCATTGCTGATTGACTGGTAGCAGCATGGCACCAACAATGTCACTACTTGGCTGGCTGTTGGCCTCATCTTTGAGGAAGCATGGCCTGCATGGATGTATGAATCAGTCCTCTCTTCCCTTGATGCTCGTGGGTAGGAAGTTTTATTGCTGGTCCCCATCTAGGTCCTTCCTCAGTTTAACTCTGGATTTGGGACTGGGTACCCACTACCCCTTAGCTTCAGGAAGCTAAGAGTCTGGCTAAGAATTGGGTGTAATCCTAAAAGCAGAAGCCACGGAACCAGTAGGATGCTTGTTCGGCCAACACTTATGGGGCCAGCTTGAGCAGGTCAAGCCAAGCTTGTAGCACTTGACCCACAGTGTGCCTAAGCTAACAGCCAGTGGAAGACCCAAGAGTGAGGCAGCAAACTGAGGTCTCCAATTGTTTACCCTGATGAGGGTCTCAGAGATCCTGGGCTGCTGCCTCTACATTTAAACTGTAAAAAAGTTTACAGGTTCATTTAAGGGTGCAGGAGAAAGCTCATCGTATGGATGAACCCAGGAGAAGACACCAGCACAAGCAAAAGCTCTGCCCTCTCTTGCACCAGGTCCCCTGAGACTTGCACCCCAATTCGCACCCTAATTGCACTGTTTCTCTCCAGTGTTTTGGGGTGAGACTTCATCTCGCTCAAGCTCTGCAAGGATTTCCGAACTGTCCTTTCTAGGCAGGACTGTGGAGAGAGTGGAATGAAAGGACACAGCCTCAGCATGGGAGAGGTCACCTAGCTAAGAGGGCAGGCACCCAGTGTCTCTCCCCACCCCCACGGCCCCCATCTCGGAGTAGTTCTAGGATGCTCTCCAGAGGCCTGTGCTGTGATGGAGCAGCACCAACTGCTCATCTGTTAGTGGCTGCAGTAACTACAGACAGGGAGCAGTGCCTACTGGACCTGAAGGAGGTGATAGAGCAGAGACCGTCCTTGGTGGTGTCAACTAAAATGACAATCAGAGCTCTTCCGAATAATAACAGGTATTTATAATAGCACAGCCCTGCCATGGAAATAATATGTGTGTCATAGTGAGCTGGATGTACACAGATGAGGCAGAGGGAAGGTTCTAAAGGTGAAATGAGAAAGATTATGTAAGATACTTAAATATACTTTAGCAATAACCCAAGGCCACAGTGATTAGTAACAATGGCAGTGCTGCTCTGAGCCTAGACAGAGCTGCTAAGCAAATACTTCTGCAGGAGTGTGTGTGTGTGTGTTTTAATAGGCATACACATGCAATCTTTTCCTTCATATTCTCTTGGCTTAATTTAGGCTGGAGCTTGACAAAAGTGACCCCAGATACTGTGCTTGCTTACACCAGAATCTTCCATCTCCACCCATCTTGTTTCCTGCACATGACCTGTACAAGCCCCACTTGGAGACTATTCATGGGGTGGGGGGCACAATGGACATGCCATGTACCCAATGCTGGAGATAACACCAAGGTTGGACCTCTGTATGTGCAAGTCAGACAAAAGTGAGTTCTAGGTCCTGTGCTGACTACATCTGTATTCATTCAGTCATTGCTAGGAGTTAGGTTTGTGGCAGACAGAGTCCTAAATTAGCCCCCAGATCCCCATCCTGCGATATGTACCCTGTAAAATCTCTTGCTTTTGATATGGAAGGACCCTGTGTTTACTATGAAGTATCACTTTCTTGGTGAGGTCCTATTAGTCTGTCATGGTTGACAGTAGTTGACATAGAATTAATTCTCTTGCTGGCTTTGGTGACAAGAGCTGCAGTATTGTGAGGTTACATGAAGAGGAGCTGAGGGTGGCTTCTAAGGGCTTGGAGAAATCTCCAGCTGACATCTAGCAAGAAAATGAGGACCTCAGCGCTATAGTCATGACTGGATTCTGCCTACCACCTGAATAGCTTGGACAGAGACCCTGAGTTGCAGCGGAGCTCTTCCAGACACTTCAGTGTTAACATTGAGGCCATGAGCAGAAAGCCACGATGTGCGTGTCCTGACTTCTGACCTACAGAGATTTTGGAATTATCAGAGTACAGTGTCACTGCATTTGGATTAATTTGATATGCAGCATTAGAAAACTAATACAGTGTTAACAGTTAAAATACCTTAGAACCAGCCATGCATTATCACAAGCCAATCAGAGTGGACCCAGGCAGAGAATGACTTAGAGGTGGTGGGCAGGGGCATACTGTCAGTCACGGAGGAACCCACTCATAGCCGGGGAAAATGATGCTATCAGTGAAACTAGTAATGAACTGGTAAGAAGAGGCTTAAGGTCTGAGGACTCTGTAGCATTGACAATGCTCTTCTGATTGAACCCCTTTCTAAGTCACAAGTTCATCTCCCTCTGAACCCTCATTCTCAGTGAGCACTAATGAGCTAGTAAGAGGAGGGTGGGGTCCACAACCCAGGGCTCTTGGGGAGCAATTTAGTACGGTAGTGAAAAGACAGGCTTTGAGATGGGCAGAGGGCTTGGAAAAGCACCCATATGGGTTTAAACTTGCCTTGGGGCAATAATGGGGCACTATTGAATCTGTTCAACTCCAGAATAGAATGGCCAAGGGCTTGGCAGTCTTTCGACCTGTGGGTCACAATCCCTTTGGGGTTGCATATCAGATGTCCCGTATATCAGCTATTTATATTATGGTTCGTAACAGAAACAAAATTACAGTTATGAAGTAGAAACAAAATAATTTTATGTTGGGGGGTCACCACAACAGGAAGGACTGTGTTAAAGGGTCTCAGCATTAGGAAGGCTGAGAAGCACTGCCTTAGAGGAAGAGGGACTTGGGACTTGGGAAGGGGCTCAGTCAGAAGAGCAGGAGCATTATGCGTGATACAGCGGAGTAAGCAGACCTTAAGCCGCTCTGCTAGCCTTCTGCTACTCGGACAACCTGAGCTTCTCAGGAGAGAAGGTTCACTTGGGCTCAGTCTCAGCATTGCTAGTCTACACTCAGTGGACTCATACTGATCTGTGGAGTATGTGATAGCACAAAACCATTGGCTTCATAGTGGCCAAGAAGCAGAGAAGAAGGATCCAGGGTCCCAACGTCCCCTTGTACTGCATGTACTAACCTTGATCTTTGGGATCTGTAGTTCCACTTCTGGCTAACTGTTTTGTCAGAGGTGTATCAACCCAAGATGTGATTTTGTGCTTAAAAGCTCACTCTGAGAAAGGCTTGGGGCTGCATTTGGGTTCCAAGAACCCTGTGTAGTTGCCAGTCAGCTAGTATTTTCTATTTTCTATTTGCTTGAACCTGTGCCCAAGTGGTCTTTTCTGGCAGATACCCCACAATGTGTGTGTGTGTGTGTGTGTGAGTGTGTGTGTGTGTGTGTGTGTGTGTGTGTGTGTGTTTGTGTGTGTGTGTAGGGTTGTGGGTCCCTCGTCTGCTCTACCACAGGCCTCGGTCACTCAGGGAAGCAGGATGTGGGAAGTTGACCCCACTTACCCCAGGCTGTCACAGGGTGGGTGTTGGGCTGTAGGGAAGCCCCAGGACACCAGGGATGGGAAAGTGCAGTCTGAGGTACAGAACAGTGGGAGCTGACTTGGGGACCCCCGGGACCTGCAGAGAGTCTGGGTCTATGGGGCTCTCAGATACCCAAGTGCCACTGGAAGCTTCAGAAGAGCTGAGAAGGGAGTGGGGGCCATAGACTGGATCTTGCTGAGGGCCAGGGGTGGGAGGAGCTCTGGCTGGTCCCTCAGGGGAGTCCTTAGCTTGACAGTTGCAGGCTTGAGTTTGGTTGTGGTCATGGCTGGGAGTTCAGAGAGGCCTTCTACAGGAGATTAGATGGATGCTCTATAGGCAAAGGCCTTCTGCATGGCTGCTGCCCACGGCAGATCCTCATGAAAAAGGGGAAGTCCATGGTTTTAAGGCATTTATTGTCATGGTGGAAAGTGGATGTGTAAAACCATACTCCACTTCTCAGGGCAGGCCTGAGGTTAAATACCTTATTCAGGGAGGGGTGTCTGGGAAGGAAAGTTTATTGGCTAAACCTCTAGGCCTTTAGGTACCTCATTAAAATGGAGATCTGTCTTTAGCCTAAGTGACCACAGGTCACAACTTCTACATGTGGAAGGGCTTGGGGCATTGCCTTTATGTGACTGATGGCCACAAATCTATGGGGGTGGGGGGTGGCTGCAGCTTGTGACAGAGGCTTGATACCCACGAATAGGCAAAGCTCCTACCATCCCTTCAGGGTCTCTGCAGCTTTTAGCCTTAGTTCAACCAGGAACCAGGCTACCTTTCATGGTCCCACAAGTGTGTGTGTGTGTGTGTGTGTGTGTGTGTGTGTGTGTGTGTTTCCACACCTGTAAAATATAAGTGGCAAGAATTTTTTTACAAATCATGAGGTGAATTCAGCACTGTGCCTGTTTCACCCGTATGAGGAATTCTGCAAATATTAGCTTTTATTACTGAAACATATAAACCTCTCTGAGAAGGGAGACAATGACAGTTAAATCTCCCTGGTGATGTCATGGTCTCTGACCCTCACCCTCCTGACTCTAAATGCTGAACATGCCATGAGCTGCCCATCACCAGTTTGATGGCGCCTCCCTTGCCAGTTGCTTGTCTTATCTTTGTCAATCCCAGATGCCATCTTGTAATGCCGGTCTCTGTGGATGTGAGGCTGTGGGAATGAGCCTAAGGAACAAGCTGGGCTTTAGCGCATGGCAGGAGGTGCCTGAGAGGCAGACGACAGCTGTTCTGGAAGTGAGCAGGGGAGGTGGCAGCAGCTGGTGAGCTGCCAGGGAAACAGGGGCTCAGATTTGTACCTTTGTCACATAGCTGTGGGCCCTGTCTACACCCCAGTCCCATTCTTCTTGCTCAGCAGCTCAAGGAGATGACCCTTACCACTATATACTGACTTTTAAATAGACACAAGTGCCCCAGCAGGGAAGGTTTATAGAGACCAATTAGCCACTGAGAAAACAAGAGATCTAAGCATGGTGGCGGGGGTGGGGGGGGATGCAGGGAGTATATATCAGCATCAGATTAAGTGCCTAAAACTACATTTGTGTGAAAAACTCATTTGATCAGTAGAGGCAGAAAGTTTCCAGCTCAAGTAAACAGAAGTCTACACTCAATCATAAAGACAGCCAATTTCTAGACTGTGACACGCTGCAATGGGCACATGCTCGTGAAGTCGCTGGTCTTCCTCTGAACCCCATCATTCTGAAGCAGCTGGCTTGACAGAAGATGGTCTTTCTAGACTATTACAGCACTAACCAAATGGCAACATTTGTAAAACTAGGGCACGATTCCCTAGGAGGCTGCATATCTTCCCATTAGCATCCGATATATGGTACCGTTTCTCCAACAGCCAGAATTCACAAGTCCAGGAAACAAAAGCAGGAGTGGATCCATCACCACACACTGGTGCCCTTAGCAACCTATTAGCAAGATGCTTGCTTTCTTCCTCCTTTCTAGGTAGCTCCTAGTGCCAGAAGGTGCGAGTCAGAGTGCTAGGCCAACAGTGGACCCTGTGTGCCAGGTGCAATGTGCCCACTGGTGCAATAACATGTCTGGCTTGGGAGTAACAAGCTATTTTCTGATTGGATTTGAGGAAAGAATTCACTCCTGGTACTGTAAACCTGATAGAAAGCCCATGGCTGGCAGCTGAGAGATGAATTGGTTAAGCGTCTGTTCTTCAAGAGGACCTGGTTTGAATTCCCAGCACCCACATGCACGTTCACAACCACCTGCAGTTTCAGGAGATCTGAAACCTTCTAGCTTCTTCAGGGCACTGTGTGCAGGCATATGTACATGTAGTACTCCTATATACATGTAGACAAAACACCCACACACATAAAATAACAAGTCTTTTTGTACTGGCTGGTTTTGTGTGTCAACTTGACACAGCTGGAGTTATCACAGAGAAAGGAGCTTCAGTTGAGGAAATGCCTCCATGAGATCCTGCTGTAAGGCATTTTCTCAATTAGTGACAGGGGGGAGGGCCCCTTGTGAGTGGTGCCATCCATGGGCTGGTAGTCTTGGGTTCTATAAGAGAGCAGGCTGAGCAAGCCAGAGGAAACAAGCCAGTAAGGAACATCCCTCCATGGCCTCTGCATCAGCTCCTGCTTCCTGACCTGCTTGAGTTCCAGTCCTGACTTCCTTTGGTGATGAACAGCAATGTGGAGGTGTAAGCTGAACAAACCCTTTCCTCCCCAACTTGCTTCTTGGTCATCATATTTTGTGCAGGAATAGAAACCCTGATCAAGACTTATTGGCTGAGGAGGTTATAACCCTTAGTGGGGAAATGGCAGGACAGATATGTATATATACATATACATCAGTATATATACATATACACATATATTTGTGTGTTAAATAGATGTGTGTTTGACAAATTGCCTTCTAAACATGTAATTTGTGCCCAAAGGTTAGTGCTAACACCCATTTTAGATAGAGCAGCTTTTTTTTTTTTTTTTTGCCATGGATAGTAGTACTACCAAGACTTAAGACTGTTTTTTGTTTGTTTGTTTGTTTGTTTTAAGATTTATTTACTTTATATGAGTACCAGAAGAGGGCATCAATTCCATTATACATGGTTGTGAGCCACCATGTGGTTGCTGGGAATTGAACTTAGGACCTCTGGAAGAGCAGTCAGTGCTCTTAACCACTGAGCCATCTCTCCAGCCCCCTAGAACTGTTTTTAAAAGTACTGAGAATAAGTAACTTTGAATGCTCAGCTCTAAGTGAGATACCTGATTCATCCTATAGAAAGCACAGGGAACAATGTGGGCTGGATAGAATGTAAGAGCTAAAGAAGATAGAACAGTACGGTACAGTCTTCTGGGCACGTCATGGCTATTGCCTCCAGTAACTCACAGATGTGATTACCAGCACTAGACTGAGCCTGTCAGTCAATATCTTGTTATGAAGAGAGTTGGAGCTCACAAGGTCTTACCCACCTCTGATGAATTTCAGGAAGTTAATTAGAGCAGGAGCTCATGAGGCCCTTTCATTCCTTGAAGATACACACACACACACACACACACACACACACACACACACATATATCGATCCTGCCACTTCCGCACTAAGGGTTCTAACTTTCTCAGCCAATAAGACTAGGTAATTTCTGGTTTCTGGGGGATAGAGAAGCATATTCTTCAGTAGTGTAGCCACCCGTATGCCTTCACCCATGATTCTCTAGTGAAACCCACTGAATCCAAATAAGACATGAAAGTAGAAAGGGGATGAGCTGCAGGAGTGGGAGGGGCCAAGGGAGGGGAAAGAGGTGAATATGTGTCATAGCACAGAATACATATGCATGAGCATTTCACAGCAAAAGCTCACTGTTACGTATAATTAAAATCTAACAAAAAAAATGATAAAAAAAAGGGTTCTTTTTGGAGGGGGTGGTTCCTTACCTGTGACCACTCTCCTGGCCTAGAGCAAGAATTCCATAGGCAAGAATGTTTCCATCAAGAAGCACAATGGTTCCATTGAGTTAGGAGTCAGAATTGCTACCCAGCCACTTCAGGCTATTCATGTCCCTGTGGTGGCTGGGTGACTGACCCAATGTGCTGGAGAAAGTTGGATGTCTCCTCCACAAAGAAGGCCGAGCATGTCAGGAACACTGGGGATCCCTTGGGGCGTCTCTTAGCATTATAATGTCCTGTGATTAAGATCAGTGGAAACCACTGCTGGCCAGGAATGAAGGTTTGCGTCACATCATCAGGTCAGGAACCAGGCATTTGCAGAAGGTACGAAGATAGAAGGTGGTCATAAATAATAGTTACGGCTGTGTGGGCAGCTACAAAAGCAAGGGCTCTGTCACAAATATCTCCTTGTTTTGTTATGAATACATTTATATTCTATTTTACATTATCTGTTATAGTAAATATATATGTCTTCCCTCCTCTTATGCAATATGTTTAGCACTATGCAACATAAAATCTAAGTATTGTTAACTTTGTATCCTAACATTGAAGTACTATCAATTATTAAATTAGAGAGGATATACATGGTTTGATCTTCTCTTCGGGGAAAGGGGTTAGTGACATTTTCATTGTATTTAGGATAGTGGCATCACATCTGACAGAATGACCTTGCTATTGTTTTTATCAGACTACACGGAGCGTATAGAGATTCATGTGGATGTCAACCGACAAGGATAGACTGGTGCATGGCTAATCTTATATCAGTATGTCTAGGCCACAACTGTGAGGTATAATGGATGGGGGGGGGGCATTTTGGAGGAGCCTGGCATTGAACTGGTAGACTCAAAAGAGCAGTGAGTGGGTTGTCACTAACGTGAGTGGGTATCCTCCACTCCACTGGGTACCCTAATAAACCCAGAAGGTAGGAAAACATGAGTTGCCTGCCTGCCTGCTGAATGGAGGGGGCTGGTCTTTGGCTGCCCGTGGACATGAACAGACACCATCGGCTCCTTTCACTGCTTCAGACGTAGACTATAATGTACTCCACTGCCTTCCCAAGAATCCAGCTTACACATGGGGCTTTTCAGTTTCCATAATCGTGTGATCAAAGTTCTTAGATGTTCGATTTCTGAAATGAAAATTCTTATAAGAAAGCTGACAGGATAGTAGACATATGTCCTTCTGGCTCCAGGCCCCTGGAGAATCCTAATAAGTTCCCCCTGAGATAAAGTTTTAAAAACATATGTAACAGGTATTTTAAAGAAACTAGCTATAAGTCAATGAAGAAGAGCGGCACCTATGATATGAGAAGCCAACAAAATAAGAAACTACTACAAGGGGCTGGAGAAATGGCTCAGAGGTTAAGAGCACTGCCTGCTTTTCCAGAGGTCCTGAGTTTAATTCCCAGCAAACACATGGTGGCTCACAACCATCTGTAATGGGATCTGATTCTGGTGTATCTGAAGACAGTTACAGTGTACTCAAACACATAAAATAAATAATAAAAAGAAAGAAAGAAATTCTCTAGGCCTCTGCTCACAGCCTAGAGATTCCAGATCGGCCTAAGACTGGGAACCCACAGTGGGGCTTGATAAGGCCCTGACGTGAAAGGATAGGGCTAGAGTCCAGAAAGACCAAAGCAGCTGAAATGTGCAGAACAGGCACAGAGCGGACATTGCCGCCCAGAGTAAATCCCAGAGACTGGCACAAGTGTATCTCCTGTGTATCTTTAGGAAAATATTCATCAGGATGCTGGGGCAAGAATCATTTTCAATGATTAGAGGTAACAGCCTACATTTATGGAGCTAGAAATTGGATGTTTCCACAGCTGAACACAGTCCATTCCCAAAGAAGATGAAACAAAACAAAACAAAACACCTTCAAAATTCACAAGTTATTCAGTTGAATAGAAAGGCAAGTCTTCCCTTAGTAATGGTAATTAGCTGCAAACTGAGCTCTGTTCCAGACAAGATCCAAAGTGCCTCTGAGCAGCATCACTGTGCCCTAAAACAAAAGGTCAAGATTGCAGAAATACAAAGTATTTGGCATCTGACAAGATAAAATTCCCAAGACCTGGCATGCAATAAGAAATTACCAAACAAGCAAGGAATCCATACATCCCATGGGATGTGGCTATCCATCCACTGACCCAGAGCCATACATAACTGCTGCTTAAGTCCACGGGAGGTCCCTGAGTTTCTTCTAACCTTGGAAGTGCCCAGCCTCAGACAACATCTAGAGACAGCTCCTTCCTTCTACTGACAGCAGAAAGGAAGGAAATGTCGGTCTCTGGGCTGAGTGTTAGGTTACCCAGAGATTCCCCTCTCCCCACCCCAGCAGAAGATGAGCTGTGCAGAACTTTCGTATCATGCAGAAGACATGCGAGGAAACTGCCATTCCTACCATAAGAAGCTAATGGTGGCATGCAGTTCAAGAGGTCCCCTCTGAGCCCCTGAGCCTCACCCTGACTGAACCTCCAATCACCAGCCTCCAGCAGGAACAAGGTAATGTCTGGCTGTGTACCCTGAAGTATCAGACCAAGGGATGACATCCGATGGCAAGGTAGAAGAAATTCATAAGGCCTCTAGCTCAATCCTTCTTTGACCACTGAGGAAGCTGAGGTCCTGAGTGCCTGTTACCTAAGCCCCCCGAAATAAACCTGTTTCCATGATATAGAGAAACTCTCTAAAAGGGCAACTTCCTGTCCATCCTAAGAGTGAGCCAACCCCTGGGAGTATAGACAGAGTAACTTCTGGCTTGGGATAACCGTGCTACTAATGCAGACATGATACTCAGAGGAGCTGCACCGTCTCCCTCAGATGACTCCAAAGGAGTGGTCTATGAGAAAAAAAAATGGCACTTCCCTTACCTGATCCCCTAGAGAAGAAAGCAGACAGCCCGAGATCAGGAAGGCAAGACCAGTACATTAGGGAACAGTCAGTCTCTGTTGGTGCCTCTGGATGCCCACATGGGCCAGCGGAGGTTCTCACAGGAACCTTTAGGCTTGAATAATCAGTCTTGAGGGGGAACAAAGAAAGTCCCTTAAGCAGCCTACCCTTTGCCTTAGGACTCAAATGCTGAGTACATTTTGCTTAATTTGAGAGCTTGTTTTCAGATAATGGGAGATAAGAGCTAAGGATACGTCTGTGCCACAGTGAGCATACACAGGAAGAATGCTGTTTGTGGTTTGAATGAAATGCCCCCACAGCCTTATATGTTCCCAGCTGGTGGCACTGTTGGGAGACATTGTGTTGCCTTTGGGATATGGGGCTTAGCTGTCAGAGGTAAGGTACTAGGAGCAGGCCTTCATGGTTATAGTTTTCTCTGGTTCTGACCTCTGCATCTGTCACATGATCTGGGTCATGTGAACTGGCCAGGGCCACATGCTTCCAGCCCTAGAGATGGAGCTGACCCACCACTGTATTTTCCTCACCACATGGAGAATCCTAAGACTGTGAATCTAAATAAATGCCTCTTCCCTTAGGTTGCTTTTGTCAGAGTAGTGAGAAAAGTAGCTAAGGCACTCACCAAACATCCTCAGCAAACCCCTGGACCCGTGCTCATCAACGTCCTAACCACATTGCTCTCAATGAAAGTAGATTTTTTTGGTTTTTGTTTTCTTGTTTGTTTTTTGTTTTGTTTTGAAGGCATTTTTATTAGATATTTTCTTCATTTACATTTCAAATGCTGCCAGGAAAGTCCCCCTATAACCTCCGCCCCCCACCCTGCTCCCCAACCTACCCACTCCCACTTCCTGGCCCTGGCATTCCCCTGTACTGGGGCAACGATCTTCACAATACCAAGGGCGTCTCTCCCATTGATGGCCTATTAGGCCATCCTCTGCTACACATGCAACTAGAGACATAGCTCTGGGGGATACTGGTTAGTTCATATTGTTGTTCCTCCTATAGGGTTGCAGACCCCTTTAGCTCCTTGGGTACTTTCTCTAGCTCCTTCATTAGGGGCCCAATAGATGACTGTGAGCATCCATTTCTGTATTTGCCAGACATTGGCATAGCCTCACAAGAGAGAGCTATGCAGGGTTCTGCCAGCAAAATCTTTCTGGCATATGCAATAGTGTCTGGGCTTGGTGGTTGTATATGGGCTGTCCCTGGGTGGGGCAGTCTCTGGATGGTCCTTCCTTCCATCTCAGCTCCGAACTTTGTCTCTGTAACTCCTTCCATGGGTGTTTTGTTCCCCATTCTAAGAAGGAGCAAAGTATCCAAACTTGGGTCTTCCTTCTTCTTGAGTTTCATGTGTTTTGCAAACTGTATCTTGGATATTCTAAGTTTCTGGGCTAATATCTGCTTATCAGTGACTGCATATCATGTGTGTTCTTTTGTGATTGGGTTACCTCACTCAGGATGATATCCTCTAGATGCATCCATTTGCCTAAGAATTTCATGAATTCATTGTTTTTAATAGCTGAGTAGTACTCCATTGTGTAAATGTACCACATTTTCTGAATTCATTCGTCTGTTGAGGGACAACTGGGTCTTTCCAGGTTCTGGCTATTATATATGAGGCTGCTATAAACATAGCATGTCTCTATAAACATGTGTCTTTTACAAGTTGGAACATTTTCTGGGTATATGCCCAGGAGAGGAATTGCTGGATCTTCCAGTGGTACTATGTCCAATTTTCTGAGGAACCGCCAGACTGATTTCCAGAGTGGTTGTACCAGCTTGCAATCCCAACAATGGAGGAGTGTCCCTCTTCCTCCATATCCTTGCCAGCATCTACTGTCACCTGAAATTTTGATCTTAGCCATTCTGACTGGTGTGAGGTGGAATCTCAAGATTGTTTTGATTTACATTTCCTTGATGATTAAGGATGTTGAACATTTTTTCAGGTGCTTCTCAGCCATTTGGTATTCCTCAGTTGAGAATTCTTTGTTTAGCTCTGTACCCATTTTTAATGGGGTTATTGGATTTTCTGGAGTCCATCTTCTTGAGTTCTTTATATATATTGGATATTAGTCCCCTATCTGATTTAGGATAGGTAAAGATCCTATCCCAATCTGTTGGTGGTCTTTTTGTCTTATTGACGGTGTCTTTTGCCTTGCAGAAACTTTGGAGTTTCATTAGGTCCCATTTGTCAATTCTCGATCTTACAGCACAAGCCATTGCTGTTCTGTTCAGGAATTTTTCCCATGTGCCCATATCTTCAAGGCTTTTCCCCACTTTCTCCTCTATACGTTTCAGTGTCTCTGGTTTTACGTGGAGTTCCTTAATCCACTTAGACCTGACCTTAGTACAAGGAGATAAGAATGGATCAATTCTCATTCTACTACATGATAACTGCCAGTTGTGCCAGCACCATTTGTTGAAAATGCTGTCTTTCTTCCACTGGATGGTTTTAGCTCCCTTGTCAAAGATAAGTGACCATAGGTGTGTGGGTTCATTTCTGGGTCTTCAATTCTATTCCATTGATCTACCTGTCTGTTGTTGTACCAGCACAATGCAGTTTTTATCACAATTGCTCTGTAGTACAGCTTGAGGTCAGGCATGGTGATTCCTCCAGAGGTTCTTTTATCCTTGAGAAGAGTTTTTGCTCTCCTAGGTTTTTTGTTATTCCAGATGAATTTGCAAATTGCCCTTTCTAATTTGTTGAAGGATTGAGTTGGAATTTTGATGGGGATTGCATTGAATCTGTAGATTACTTTCAGCAACATAGCCATTTTTACTATATTGATCCTGCCAATCCATGACCATGGGAGATCTTTCCATCTTCTTAGATCTTCTTTGATTTCTTTCTTCAGAGACTTGAAGTTCTTATCATACAGATCTTTCACTTCCTTAGTTAGAGTCACACCAAGGTATTTTATATTATTTGTGACTATTGTGAAGGGTGCTGTTTCCCTAATTTTTTTCTCATCCTGTGTATCCTTTGTGTAGAGAAAGGCCACTGATTTGTTTGAGTTAATTTTATATCCAGCTACTTCACTGAAGCTGTTTATCAGGTTTAGGAGTTCTCTGGTGGAATGTTTAGGATCACTTATATATACTATCATATCATCTGCAAATAGAGATATTTTGAGTTCTTCCTTTCCAATTTGTATCCCTTTGACCTTCTTTTGTTGTCTAATTGCTCTGGCTAGGACTTCAAGTACTATGTTGAATAGGTACGGAGAAAGTGGGCAGCCTTGTCTAGTCCCTGATATTACTGGGATTGCTTCCAGCTCCTCTTCATTTAATTTGATGTTGGCTACTGGTTTGCTATATATTGCTTTTATTATGTTTAGGTATGGGCCTTGAGTTCCCAATCTTTCCAAGACTTTTATCATGAATGGGTGTTGGATTTTGTCAAATGCTTTCTCAGCATCTAAGGAGATGATCATGTGGTTTTTGTCTTTGAGTTTATTTATATAGTGGATTACATTGATGGACTTCCATATATTAAACCATCCCTGCATCCCTGGAATGAAGCCTACTTGATCATGATGGATGATTGTTTTGATGAGTTCTTGGATTCAGTTAGCAAGTTTATTGAGTATTTTTGCATCGATATTCATAAAGGAAATTGGTCTGAAGTTCTCTATCTTTGTTGGGTCTTTATGTGGTTTAGGTATCAGAGTAATTGTGGCTTCATAGAAAGACTTGGGTAGACTACCTTCTGTTTCTATTTTGTGGACTAGTTTGAGGAGAACTTGAATTAGGTCTTCTTTGAAGGTCTGATAGAATTCTGCACTAAACCCATTTGGTCCTGGGCTTTTTTTTTTTTTTTTTTTGATTGGGAGACTATTAATGACTGCTTTTATTTCTTTAGGGGATATGGGAGTGTTTAGGTCATTAACCTGATCCTGATTTAACTTTGGTACTGGTATCTGTCTAGAAATTTGTCCATTTCATCCAGGTTTTCCAGTTTTGTTGAGTATAGCCTTTTGTAGAAGGATCTGATGGTGTTTTGGATTTCTCCAGGATCTGTTGTTATGTCTCCCTTTTCATTTCTGATTTTGTTAATTAGAATACTGTCCCTGTGCTCTCTAGTGCATCTGGCTAAGGGTTTATCTATCTTGTTAATTTTCTGAAAGAACCAGCTCCTGGTTTGGTTGATTCTTTGAATAGTTCTTGTTTCCACTTGGTTGATTAAAGCCCTGAGTTTGATTATTTCCTGTCATCTACTCCTCTTGGGTGTATTTGCTTCCTTTTGTTCTAGAGCTTTTAGGTGTGCTGTCAAGCTGCTAGTGTCTGCACTCTCTAGTTTCTTTTTGGAGGCACTCAGAGCTATGAGTTTTCCTCTTAGGAATGCTTTCATTGTGTCCCATACGTTTGGGTATGTTGTAGCTTCATTTTCATTAAACTCTAAAAAAGTCTTTAATTTCTTTCTTTATTTCTTCCTTAACCAAGGTATCATTGGGTAGAATGTTGTTCAGCTTCCATGTGACTGTTGGCTTTCTCTTATTTATGTTGTTATTGAAGATGAGCCTTAGTCCGTGGTGATCTGATAGGATGCATGGGATAATTTCAATATTTTTGTATCTGTTGAGGCCTGTTTTGTGACCAATTATATGGTCAATTTTGGAGAAGGTCCCGTGAGGTGCTGAGAAGAAGGTATATCCTTTTGTTTTAGGATAAAATCTTCTGTAGATATCTGTTAAATCCAGTTTTTTCATAACTTCTATTAGTCTCCATGTGTCTCTGTTTAGTTTCTGTTTGCAGGATCTGTCCATTGATGAGAGTGGGGTGTTGAAGTTTCCCACTATTATTGTGTGAGGTGCAATATGTGCTTTGAGCTTTACTATAGTTTTTTTTTTTTTTTTTTTTTTTTAATGAATGTGGATGCCCTTGCATTTGGAGCATAGATATTCAGAATTGAGAGTTCCTCTTGGAAGATTTTACCTTTGATGAGTATGAAGTGCCCCTCCTTGTCTTTTTTGATAACTTTGGGTTGGAAGTTGATTTTATTCGATATTAGAATGGCTACTCCAGCTTGTTTCTTCGGACCATTTGCTTGGAAAACTGTTTTTCCAGCCTTTTACCCTGAGGTAGTGTCTGTCTTTTTCCCTGAGGTGTGTTTCCTGTAAGCAGCAAAAAGTTGGGTCCTGTTTATGTAAAAATATGGACCGCTTCATGAATTTTCATGTCATTCTTGCACATGGGCCATGCTAATCTTCTCTGTATCGTTCCAATTTTAGTATGTGTGCTGCCAAAGTGAGCACTCTTGTTTGTTTTTGAGACAGAGCCTCACTGTATAGCCCTAGAACTCACTACATATACCAGGCTGGCCTCAAACTCAGAAACATCTACCTGCTTCTGCCTTTTTAAGGCTAGAATTAAAGGCATACACCACCACATCTGGTACAAAGCTGTTTTAATTAACTGCCTACTTACAGGTTTCCCTACAGATATTGAACCAGAATATGACTTACGGCCTTCTATGTTCCTGCTGCTAAGAACTGCACGTTCTGTAAAAGACCCTAGAAAATGTACTGGACTAAATGTCAGAGTTCACAGCAGCTTGCCCAGCATCCCTGCCCAGGACATTCTATTCTGTCAGAAATTACTTGGATGAGCAGTTATCAGGGCCACAGGGAGGACGGACGGACACACACACACACACACACACACACACACACACACTCACTCACTATGGTGACCAGGTCACACCTCCCTTTCAGTGGGGATTTTCGGAGACGCTGGAGAAGCCACAGATAAAGATGTAAAACAGGTCACTTCGATCTTGGACCAGAAAGCTTCCTCTAATGGTCACCAGCCTTTATTCTGTTGAGCTAGCTAAAATTTTCTCATTCCACCAGGTCAGGATACTTCCTGCCTAAGCCTCCCTGTTCCTATGTTCTCACAGGTGTCCAGATGTCCTCTAAAGTTCTTCTTGCTCCCTCTATTTTGGTTCTTTGGGACAGAGTCCAGGTAGTGCAGGCTGGCCCTGATACACTACCTTCAAAGGGCATATTATAGGCATATGCCACCATGTCCCCTTCCCCTTGTCCATCAGACATTCCCTCAATAATCTTTGGCCTGCCCAACTCTTTCTTATCTGTTTTGTTCTCCAGACTGACAAAGGGTGACAGGGCCTGAGGGAGAATGGCTGTGACTATCAGTAAGGGAGCAGGGGGCAATGGCAAAGTGTCTGCGCAGGTGGACTGAAGTGCCCCGTGCCTGTCTATCAAAAGAAGCCCAGAAAAGGCTACTTGGCTTCAGTGTTGGTTTGATGTGATTAGAAAGTGGAAGGTCTGGATTAAGTTTTAAAGCAAACTGCATTTTCAAAGAATAAAAGTGATTTTGACTGGCCAACCAGAGAAAATGCTAAATGTAAAAACTGTCTGATCACTCTCATGCTGAACGGGCACACTTCTCCAGAAGCTTCTGGCATGACAGCAGATACACAAACAAGTTGGCACTGACACTGTGTGTTTGATCTGTCCTAAAAGCTGCCAGTCTTGACCAGATGGAAGTCAGGCTTCTCATGGAGAAGGGAAAGTTGAGACTGAATCAAGATGACGGCTGTGTTAATCCAACTCAAGTTCTTCATGCTTTTGAGAGGAGGGGCATAAAAGAGCTCAGGACTGAAACCTGGGCCTCTGCACCTGAGTCAGGTGACAGCACACCCGAGGAGATGACAGAGATGGAACGGGACAGGAGTGACCCAAGAGGAATGGGCACACTTCTCCAGAAATTTAATTTACACACACACACACACACACAGAGAGAGAGAGAGAGAGAGAGAGAGAGAGACAGACAGAGAGACAGAGACAGAGACAGAGACACAGAGAGACAGAGAGAGACAGAGAGAGACAGAGAGAGAGAGACAGCTCCAAAACAATAGAAGTCTGGAGTTTAAAAAGAAATGTCAGCACAGGACCACAGGGGACTGGGCTAGGACAGCCCAGCCTCACAGATGATCATGAACAATGGCACAATCAAAACGCAGATGATGCTCCAGGTGCATCTCTGAAGTGGAAACTTAGGGGTTCTTTGGAAAGTCGGTTGGGGGGTGTTCTGCTGAGGCAAACTCGTGAAGGAATGTTTAACTGAAATGGACACAGGTGAAAGGATGTTTTACTAAAGCAAGTATGTGAAAGGACACATGATGAAGGAGTTTTTGCTAACAGTGCATGTATTGGTCTGTCTTACATTGCTGCTGAGCTACATTTGTCGGAACTCCATGTTGTAGGTGTTTGTTGCTTCTGTGGACACAGGCTGATTGGCAGAGTGATGTCAGCTGAGACAGATGTACGTGCTGAGGCAAGACCTGTGTAGGACATGTGACGTTTGGAGGGAGATCAAAAGGACTTAATGGACAGTGACAGAGGCTGAGCTGAGCTTGCTTGTAGAGCTAGCTGTGTAACGCCTGTGAGTCTCCAGTCTTTGCTGAGAGAGACACCGTGGAGAACTTTTCCTGGTGTTCCTCCTGGTCCCTCTTGCTCACTCATGCTGAGGCCGAGGCCTGGCTGATTCCACTAGGTAGTGCCACCGCTGCTGATTTGTGTCTATTATCTCAATTCTATTGAACTGGACTGCTAGTATATCCATGAAGTATTTGTAAGTGGATCAAACTGTCGCTGTTAACCTGGGAACTGAGTTGCTCCAAAGAGCCACTTCCCCAGTATCCTTTCTTTCCCACCATCTCTGGTGAGTGGTGGGATAAAAGGGAAGTTAAATTATTTCAAAACCATCATTAAAAATAGACTTAAAAAACATTTAAGTTACACATTTCTATAGAGGAAATAGCACATAACTGAGTTGGCAAAATAATGACCACCCAATGATATCAAACCCTAATCTCCCAGTTGAGAGGACTTTAGGACCAGGGGGCAAATGAATGGAACTGACTTTAACATAGGAAGACTATTCTGGATGTCCTAGGTAGACCCCAAAGCAATAAATAATAAGGATCATAAAAAGTGAAAAAGGTGGGGCTGAAGAGGTTAGAGTGAGGTGGTATGGACCCAACGGGCGATTTCAGGCTTTAAGGATGAAGGAAGCAGCCTCAGCTGCAAGCCTAGTAATGTGAACAGTGTCCAAAAGCTGCAAAGGACAGGGAAGCATTCTCCCCTAAGGCTTCCAGAAGGGATCATGCCCCTGCTGAAACCCTGTGTCCAACCTAGTGTAACCGAAGACAGTATACCATACCTATGAAGTTTTATAACTCTTAAGTTTGTGACTATTTGTTAGAGAAGCAACATAAAATGTAGACAATAATCATTAGGTCCCTAATTATTTCTAATATAGACAAAATAGTGGGGTCTAGGAATAGACACGGTGAAGGTTAACAAGGAGAGGCCAGGGCTGGAGAGATGGCTCAGTAGTTAAGAGCACTGACTGCTCTTCCAGAGGTCCTGAGTTCAATTCCCAGCAAACACATGGTGGCTCACAACCATCTGTAATGGGATCCAATGCTCTCTTCTGGTGTGTCTGAAGACAGCTACAGTGTACTCATATATACAGCAAAGAAAAAAGAAAAAGAAAAGAAACAAGGAGAGGCCATACTAAAGGTGAAACTCCACTGGAATGTTAAATCAAGGTCAGAAACTGGCTGGGTGATGATCGGAGGGAGTTCTCCCCACCTCTTTCCCTGGGGTAGCCTCTCCCACAGCCCTCCCCTCAATGTTACCTCTCAGTGCTCACCCACTGTTTACACATGGGCACCATTGGCATGCGATCTCCCTGGAGGCATGGCTCTTGGAGTGATTGTTAGAAAGGTCTCCACACCAAGCTGACTGGCTGCCATAACTTCTAGTCACTGGCTCTAGTTACATAATCTTAGAATGTTCAATAGCTGTAAAGATAGGAGGACAAGCACCATGTATATCTGTCTGACATTCCCTCTCTTAAGAAGTTCAGTCAGGAATGGATACAGAAAATGTGGTACATTTACACAATGGAGTACTACTCAGCTATTAAAAACAATGGATTTATGAAATTCTTGGACAAATGGATGTATCTGGAGAATATCATCCTTAGTGAGGTAACCCAATCACAAAAGAAGTCATTAGATATGCACTCACTGATAAGTGGATATTAGCCCAGAAACATAGAGCACCCAAGATACAATTTGCAAAACACAAGACAATCAAGAACAGGGAAGACCAACGTGTGGATACTTCATTCCTCCTTAGAATAGAGAACAAAATACCCATGAAAGGAGTTACAAAGTTTGGAGCTAAGATGAAAGGATGGACTATCCAGAGACTACCCCACTCAGGGATTCATCCCATAATCAGCCACCAAACCCAGACACTATTGCATATTCCAGAAAGATTTTGCTGAAGGGACCCTGTTATAGCTGTCTTGTATGAGGCTATGCCAGTGCCTGGCAAATACAGAAGTGGATGCTCACAGTCATCTATAAGATGGAACACAGGGCCCCCAATGGAGAAGCTAGAGAAAGCACCAAAGGAGCTGAAGGGGCCTGCAACCCTATAGGTAGAACAACAATATGAACTAACCAGTACCCCCAGAGCTCATGTCTCTAGCTGCATATGTAGCAGAAGATGGCCTAGTTGGCCATCAGTGGAAAGAGAGGCCCCTTGGTATTGCAAACTTTATAATGCTCCAGTACAGGGGAATGCTAGGGCCAAGAAGCAGGAGTGGGTGGGTAGGGGAGCAGGGTGGAGGGAGGGTATAGGGAACTTTCAGGATAGCATTTGAAATGTATATAAAGAAAATATCTAATATAAATAAATAAATAAATAAATAAATAAATAAATAAATGAATGAATGAATGAAAGAAGTTCAGTCAGTGCCTATGCTAACCATCCTTTCTCCCTGTGCTCCCTTTAAGATGAGGCACTCATGACCAAGCATGTCATTCCACAGAAATACAGTTTGGAGACGATATTCATCAGTCCCAGTGTTAGACGTAAGGACTTGACCAGCCATGGTTACTCACATGGTTAGGCAAGAAGCTCTTGAAGGATCTGTCTAGCCTGGATCTGTCTATCCCAGGTTCTAAGATGAGGGAATTTCACGTACTCATTTATCCAATATTCATTTTTAAAACTAATTTTGCCATTTACTGTTCTGGCACTTATTAAGACAATCAAGAGGTTTATGATCCAGGTTGGATTTGTGAGGAGTTTTCTGTGGCTTGCCAAGTCTCTACTTAAAAGTGGACCCCCTGAGGAAGATAGTACACTACAATGATGGTCTGAGCTGTCTGGAAACTTCCAAGCAAACTCACACCCACTCTCTTGTAGAGTCTCCCATGTTGTGGTTTTAGATCTCTGACATCTTTATTCTGCAGGTTCTTATCCATTTTCTTACCTCAGATATGGAGTTGCATTTCAACAAGATGGAGCCTAGGTGGGGAAAGCTGAAACATACTTCAATATAAGGCATAAAATAGCTCTGAAAAGATCCACTAAGACCTGAGAGGCACTGGCTGTCCTCAAAGGTGGGAACCCAGTGGTTAGAGAACACTGTCAGCAAGGAGGGAGACTTAATGATGAAAACAAACGCTGGCGTTTTGTGAATAATGAATATTAAATCTACTATAGATTGAATGCATCAGTGAATAACTCAGTCTCCAATAGTGCACTAGTGTCACATTAAGGAAAGAAATCAAAACACTTCCCCTTGGTATCATTTAATCAAGAGACGGATTTGAATTCTCTACTTCACTCTCCATATCCTCCATCCTGTTTGGCTGTTGTATGAGTATGAATCTATGCCTGTCTGAAGGTCATCTTATAAGTCTGTTCCTGTGTTTGTTCTTGTGTTTCTGTGTGTTGTGTCTCTCTGTGTGTGTACCCCTAACAAACAGCTTTGTCTTTATTGAACAGCCCAGAAAGCATTACAATAGGGAAGGAAAGAGGGATAATTATCAGAAATCTTTTTTTTCTGAAAGACTTTTTTTTTTAAATCAGAAATAGTGGTTTACAAAGGATTAGGTCATTGACCCAAATGACCCAGATAACGCAGTATTACAAAGACCATTGGTAATCAAGCAATATCCATATGTTGCGTTCGATATTTACATTGGATATTCATTTTTATAAGACTGCTTTCAGCCTCTATTTGCTGTTTGTAACAAATGATTATCATAACGCATTCATTATTTTGGGTCAGGGGTATGGAAAAGTATATAACTAACGATTACACCTAGGCACCAGCTTAGTCGATTGCATGGGAAACCCAAGGCAAGTAAGACTGATTGTTACATTGCTGTCTGGTTTCTTGGTTTGGTTTGGTTTGGTTTGGTTTGGTTTGGGTTGGGTTGGGTTGGGTTGGGTTGGGTTGGGTTGGGCTGGGTTGGGTTGGGTTTGGTTTGGTTTTTTTTTTTTTTTTGAGACAGAGTTTCTCTGGGTAACACTGGCTGTCCTATAACTCACCAGGCTGGCCTGAAACTCAGAGATCTACCTGCCTTTGTTTCCCAAGTGCTGGGATTAAGGGTGTGCACTACCACACCTGGCTACATGGTTCTCTTAAAGCTGTGGTTCTTAACCTTCCTAATACTTTGACCCCTTAAATACAGTTCCTCATGTTGTAGTGATCCCAATCATAACATTATTTTTGTTGATACCTAACTATAATCCTGCTACTGTTATGAATCATAATTTAAATGTTTTCAGATGGTCATGGGCAACCCCTGTGAAGGAGTTGTTTGACCACCAAAGGGGTCACAACACACAGGTTGAGAATCATGTCTCAAAGCCAGGTTAAAGAAACAGGTTGAGTAGAGTACACAGCAGGACAGCAGTCTCAAGTCTTTTTTTTTTTTTAAGATTTATTTACTATATATAAGAACATTGCAGTTGTCTTCAGACACACCAGAAGAGGGCATCGGATCCCATTACAGATGGTTGTGAGCCACCATGCTGGGAATTGAACTCAGGACCTCTGGAAGAGCAGTCAGTGCTCTTAACCACTGAGCCATCTCTCCCGCCCCAGTCTCAAGTCTTAAGTGACCTCAGAGTAATATTAACTCTTTGTTATGAGGATCAACAAAAGTCCTTCTTTTAGAATGTAAACACTACTTTGTTCATAATATCTCATTGTTATATACTATTTAAGAATAAATATTTTTAAATTTAAATTAATGCCATTAGGATATTGCTATTCTTCCTCCATTCCATGTACAACTGGAAGGTCAATGAAAGCAATCTGATAGCTACCAGGTTCACCTGAACTTCTATTTATAATACAGAAATGGATGGACATCCTATAAATAAGAAGCATCAGACAGTGAAGATCCACAGTAAGCATTAACAGTTTTACTAGTACTTCAATAGCTAGCCCATGTCCAGATCCAATGCCAGGTCTATCTGACTTTATTTCTCAAACACATAGCCTTCAAGAACCTTTTTTCTCTCTCTCTCTGAGTGGAATGGCCACATCTGTAAATTAACAACCCTGGACTGGGAAGGCTTTGTGACTGATTTCAAGCTCTAACATTTTATGACGACTTGAATTTAAGATCAAGATAGCCAAATAGCAATCCAGACCTCCTTCCTCAGCTCCAGGATCACAATCCCCCTAATCCTTCAGACAACCCCTTGTCTGTCCCCTGATGAGACTCAATCAACAGGTTCATAACAGCGGGGCTCTCTATCCACAACAAAAATCTCGGCTCTTCACATCACAAAACCTCCAGAGAAAGGAATGCATCAGTGCCGAGCATTTCAATGTGACAGAGGCAGTCTGATAATCTTTAATAAAAAGGAAAGCTATTAACAAAATCCTTGAAGGCACCCAGGAAGATGGAATAATCACTCTTAGCATCAGGACTTTCTTAGTCATCTTCAAAGATGAGTATCTGTGGATCAGATATGCAGGTTAGCATAAGGATTTAAAGTAAAATGAAGTCCAGGCACAAAGACATAAGACTATAGACTAAGTATTCAGTATTTGAATCCAAGCCACAAAATATCTTCTATACAAATAAAACTAGGTCTTCCCTAACGGTTTTTGTAAGTTTTTAGTTGGTGAGGGCATGTAAAATTTAGACAAATACGAAATTGCATAGAGACGGAAATGCAGTCAGAGTCTATAGGTTTACAACAAAGATCATCAAAAGCCTAAGTGAGGACACACAGCTATGCACTTAAAGCAGTCACCAATCTGCGATTGGAGTGGCTCACACACAGGTATAATTGTATTATTTCCATTCTGTGGAACCAGTCATTCACGTATAGAAAGACAGAAACTGAGAAAAGGAAGAAAACTCTCCAAAGAGCCCTGACCTAAGATCTCCTTGCTTCTTCTGCAAGGCCTCCTTCCACATTGCTTTGACTCTCCCTCGGCTCAGATACTATGCAGAGCACTGGGAACACAAAGGTGAGTGCCACACAGCTCAGGTCTCTGGACTCAGACCTCATGTGTCTTTCAACAAATTGGTTCTGAATGTTACTGGGTACCAAATACTATCATAGACCTGTCAAGCACAGAGCTCCATTCAGGTAATGGCAAACCCAAATACTGAACAAGTAGGCAAAGGAGTGCCTTGGACAGTATAATTCTATAGAAGGGAAGACGTCAAGAACAGATGACTACTTGAAGGTACAAGGCAGCTTCCTCAAGTTGGTGACACTCAAAGAAGTAGCTAGGAGTACAGAATTCCACAAGGAAGCTCAAGGCGCATAGCAACTATCTGAGGATCCATGCAGCTCTGGGCCAATAAGGGGATGAGGGAGTGAAGATGAGAAGTGGGGGATGAAAGCAGTCAAGGAGAAAGGATTGAGAGGGCTAAGAGATGGCTAAGTGTGAATAGGAAAAGGCAGCAGTGGAAGGCTGAGGGTAAACTGTGAAGGCTAATCCAATTATTCAGAAGGATGTGGTGATTATAGGCAAGAGAGAAAGCAGGCGTTCTAATCAAAACAGCAGATACTCTGATTTAAAAATAAGCAAGAAACTTAAGAGGATACCTCTTCAAAGAAGATATCTACCTGGCCAAGAAGCATACTAGAACATGTTTAGCATCAGTCATTAAAGAAGTGCTAATAAAACTCATAGTGAAGTATCACCTCGCACCCTGCAGGATCACTGTGGGGCTGCAGAGCTGGCTCAAAGGTTCAGAGCACTTGCCGTTCTTGCAGAAGATCCAGGTCCCCGGCACCACTGTCTGTCTGCTCACAATTGCCTGTAACCCCTGGAACTGATCAAACACCACTACTGTTCTCCGGAGGAACGTGTGCACATGTGCTGCATTTATACCGACAAACACACAAATAAAATTTTTTTAAAAAATGAAGGGGAAGCTGCAGACTAGGCTCCTGGAGTACTTTGATCCTCAAGGTTCATGGTTTGTATGGTTTGGATTTTGAAGGCTGTCAAAAGGCTATGTACAATGCTTTGGTTCCAATCTTGGCAGTTTCGGGATTGTAAGAGGTGAAGCCTAGTAGGTCTTGCAGTCATTGAATCATGAATGCCCTTGGAAAGGATTGTGGGACACCAGTCCCTTTCTTAGTATTTGAGCTTTGTTCTGCCACATGCTAACTACCATGAAACACTATCTCGCCATAGGCCCTGAAGCAGGGAAGTGCAAGCTCAGATCAACGTTTATCGTAAGTAGATTACCCGACAAACACATAAGTCATGAGACAGGCAGAAAATAAGGCCAAGAATCCTGATAGGAAAGCTGACTGACTAGGCCATTCAGGAGGGCCAACCAAGTTTAGTGGAAGTGAGAGGCAAGGGAATGGCCACCGTGGGCCATGGGATCTAAACTGTTTATAAGGGAGTAAGAACACATTAGATTTTTGATGACAGATAGCAAAGACACACTAAGGTTAAATAACAAAGGTCTTGGAGGGAGGGCAAGAGAATTGTTGAACAGTTCAATGATGTCAAGAGAGTGCCATGGGAGCTGGTGGCAGAGGAGGAGGGAGGAAGCAATCTACCAGTTAGGATCAGCGACCAGGTGGCCTGACACTGTATGATAATGAATGGCTTACAAATGGACTGGATAGAGATATGGAAACAGAAATTTACCTGATCAATCCCCAAAGGATTAGCCTTGCTTATTGAAGGGGCTTGGGAAGTTTAAAGTTGGTCAAATGTCCTCAACCTAAAACAACTTCCATCTAGAACTTAAGACCCTAAGATTCCTTCCATAGAAACACAAGTGGTAGAGGTGACGGCGGTGGCAGTGGCAGCAGCTATACCTTTAGTAAAAATGCCAATAGTGCCTGAGACCCTCCATCCAGGAGCCTATAGAACTGCCAGCCTGGATCAACTAGACCACCTAGATCTTTGATTTGTCTGAAATTTTGGCTTCAGTGATACTCAAAGCCATGACATAGAAAGCACTTTCTTTCAGTTCCCTCAGCTAGAGGACTGAGATCTCAACACTGCTTTTTGAGGCAACAATGCTGCCCTCAAAACGAGGTTCCTAATCATAGGAAGGGGATCCCAATAGGGCCACTCCTTCTTTCCACCAAGCTCCAAAAACATCCTTGCTAGAGCCTTCATCTGAGAAACATTTGGAATGACACTGCCAGGCAGTTCTATGAGTAGGAGTCCTCGATGAAACTTCCTTCAGGAAGGGGCTGAACTCGATGATAGAAAAGGTCCTTTCCTTTGAAGACATCCCAGATTCCAGTAAATGATCTATTCCACTGAAGCAGCAGCAGAGGCCAAGGTGAGAGAAAGAGATACACTGGACTAGTCACACAGGAGGCCGAGTCTTAGTTAGGGTTACTATTGCTGTGATAAAATACCATGACCAAAGTACCAGAGCAATGTGGGGAGGAAGGGGTCTTTGGCTTATACCTCCATATCACTGTCCATCATCAAAGGAGGTCAGGACAGGAACTCAAACAGGGCAGGAACCTGAAGGCAGGAGCCACGAAGGAGTGCTGTACCTCAAGGCTTGCTTAGCCTGCTTTCTTATAGAACCCAGGACCAGCTCAGGGACTACAACACCCACAATGGGCTGGGCCCTGTCCCATCAATCACTAATTAAGAAAATGTCCTACAGCTGAATCTTCTAGAGGCATTTTCTCAATTGAAGTTCCCTCCTTTTACGTTAACTCCAGCTTGTGTCAAGTTGACATAGTAGAGTAGAGGATGTTTCTTTCTTGCACATTTGCAGTCACCATGATCTTACACAGCATTCATCAAGTGACTATGACCTTTGACCTAATAACCTATGACCTAATGACCTTTTTTCACTCAAAAGCAGGTGGGGCAAAACCACATTAAAGGAAGGACTCTCCCAAAGTCAGAGTTTGGGAAAGAGGAAACTAGGGAGATGACATTAACACCAAGGCAAATTCTAACTTAGCTGTCAAGTGTCTCTCCAAGGAGAAACCATCTGCTGCTGCCCTGTCCCTGCTTCTAGTGCTCTCTGCTCCTTTCTAATGCAAAATGCATCTCTTTATAAATGCTAATACAAACTCCATCTCTCACAAGTTCTCACCAATTCAAAGTGAAGTAAGGCTGGGGATTGTGACCTAATGGTAGAATCCTCTGTTAGGCGCTGGGTTTAATCCTCAGTATCACAGACAACAACAACAATAACAAAACCCAATATAGTAAAATGAAAAGAATTCACAGAGCTAGTGGGCACAATCACTGCTACACTGAAACTGTCTGGTAGCATCTCCTATGTTTTGCTTTCTATATGGATCCTAAATATTGCAAAGCCACAAGCCATGGTGCCATACATCTGTCTTCCTAGCATTTAGAAGGATGAGGCAGAGGAATGATGCATTTGCTAATAGCCTAGGCTACAAAACAAAACCCTGTCTAAAAGCCAACACCAAACAAATAAGCCTTGTGTGTAGTAATCTACATACATATTATTGAATATTGGAATTATCTTCCTTTGTTATTTATAAGCTATGCTTCCGTTTTCAGAACTTTAAACACTTACAGCTTGTATCCACTGGTGGTTACTCTTAAGGTTATACTAATATATGGGTCCTTGTCTTAGAGTGTGAAATAAGTCAACGCCACTCAATGCCAAGGGTTCCAGAATGCTACCATAGTCCAGTCTCCTTTGTCCAAGTTCACATATGGTCAGTCTAGCTTTGATTTCCAGTATGTTTTAAACATTCTACTCTACCCAGCTACATTTGTTTAAAATCTGCCACCCTCACCCCCAACTGATTTTTTGGCTCACAGGGGCCTTTAACACCCTACTCCTCTTTAGGGCTCCACTCCATTTCAAGCTTACCCTTCATTAGAACTTCTGCTATACCTTTAAAAAGCCTGCCTCTTTCAATACACTGTCAATGGAGAGTAAGTGGATTCCAATGGAACCACCTCACAACCCACCTTAGAAAAGCAAACCCCAACACCAGCTTAAAACAAGAGCTGATTTGGGGGCGGGGGGGGGGGGGAACATGTATTCATCTGTTTTCAACTTCTAGGCAGCAACAACCCAAACGTCTATGATCTTGAAACAGAACTAGACAGGCATGACCCTTTTGAGTCTCCACTCTAGATCTCTGTGTCTAAGTGCACGAGAGAAGCCTCCCCCAGATCCACGGCAGCCTTCACCATGCTGTTGTCCCTAGGATCCCCTCAAGCGAGACGACAGGTAGGCTCTGGGGGCACCAGGGAGCTCCCGAGTGTGGAGGGGCTGTATCAGCCCGCCCAGTAACCTTGTGGAGATCTGGCAGCCATCCAACCAGAGTCTCAGCTTTGCTTTGCAGAAGTCTAATCTGGAAGCCCTGCAGTGTCAACACCTCAGGCTTCTCCCACAGACTGAGCACATTTTGTGAAGATGACCCATTGGTTTCATAGGAACCCATTAAAAGCTACAGCTCCCGTGTCTTTTAACTACTATGGCATGATCACTGGTCCTCCCGCTTCAAAGATTTGCAATGACTTGAGGTCCGCCAGGACTCGGCTCCTCGAGTTGTTCACTGATTTGAGCTGTAATCCAGAAACAATGAAGAATGCGGCAGACTTGTATTTCTCTCTTTTACAAGGTTTCATAAATTCAGTGGGTGACTCTACACAGGAAAGCAAGTTACGATACATTCAGAATTTCAAGTGGACTGATACATTGCAAGGACACGTTCCGAGTGCCCAGCAGGATGCTGTTTTTGAACTGATTTCCATGGGATTTAATGTAGCGCTGTGGTACACAAAATATGCTTCAAGATTGGCTGGAAAAGAAAACATAACAGAAGATGAAGCAAAAGAAGTTCACCGAAGCCTAAAAATTGCAGCTGGGATTTTTAAACATTTAAAGGAAAGTCATATCCCCAAACTTCTTACACCAGCAGAAAAGGGGCGGGACTTGGAGGCTCGGCTCATCGATGCTTACGTTATCCAGTGCCAGGCCGAGGCTCAGGAAGTGACAATCGCCCGAGCCATTGAGCTGAAGCACGCTCCGGGACTGATCGCTGCACTCGCCTACGACACAGCCAGCTTCTACCAGAAAGCAGATAATACTTTGTCCAGTTTGGAGCCTGCACACTCTGCTAAATGGAGAAAGTACCTTCACTTGAAGATGTGCTTCTACACAGCGTATGCGTATTGCTACCATGGCCAGACTCTGTTGGCGAGTGATAAGTGTGGAGAAGCCATCCGATCTCTCCAAGAAGCAGAAAAATTGTACGCAGAGGCAGAAGCCCTATGCAAAGAGTACGGGGAAACCAAAGGACCAGGGCCGACGGCCAAGCCGTCAGGACACTTGTTCTTCCGAAAGCTTGGGAGCCTTGTGAAGAACACCCTGGACAAATGTCAGAGAGAAAATGGCTTCATTTACTTTCAAAAAATTCCAACAGAAGCCCCACAACTGGAACTCAAAGCAAATTATGGGCTGGTAGAGCCTGTGCCTTTTGAATTCCCTCCTATGAGTGCTCACTGGACACCGGAAGCGTTGGCTGCGTTTGATCTCACCAAGAGACCCAAGGATGACAGTGTCAAACCCAAACCGGAAGAGGACGTGAAACCTGTAAAGGAACCAGATATCAGACCTCAGAAGGACACTGGGTGCTCGGTCTCATAAGAATGTCTGTCACTCACTGCAATCTCTGCTGGTCCACAAGAGAAACTGTGGGGCTTCAGTTCGCCGTTTCTGATTTCTCTGAAGCCCACAGGATAATTGTTAGCTTCAGAGCAACTTGGCCTTTCATTTATTTATTCTTGATTTTTAACATAGAGGCATTTCATGATTTTGCTTCTGGGCTCTGCTTTTTAAATCAGGACAACATTTGGAAGGGTTGTTTTTTATGCCTCTAATGAGTATATGTGGGGGATTGGACCTTTTCTGAACTCTAGATAGTAAGTTTCATGTTCATGTTTTTCTACTTTCACAGAAATGTTTGTTCTTCTTGTTTGATACCAGAAGAATGTTTTGAAAAGAGATGGGTTCATCTTTCATCACCACATTGTCAGATCCGAGTCTAGCTTAATCTTCTGGTGGGGAAACAGAATCGCAGTTAAAATCAGAAAACCTCAGACCAAGCTCTTTCCCTGTACATAACCAGAGTCCATGATGACTAGGAAATCGTGTCTTCAGGAATATGGAAGTTACGTGGAATTCAGCAGTCTGGGTCTGTGCCCCTCGGCCTGGCTCAGCGGCGGAGGGCCGTGCTCTCTCCACCCGCACTACCCACACAGTGGTGGTTTTCTTACAAGTACCTTTTCTAATGAACTTTTTACTTAAGGGGTAAAGCTTTGTACTAGCATTTAGTGCTTCTGTGTAGAGAGAGGAAGAGAATGGCAGTGTGTTTTGAAGAAGTAAAATGTTGCATGTTGTAAAGAAAGCCTTTGTAAACTCAACCAAGATAGGTTGTCCTGATTCACACTGGTAATTCCTTTGTTAGAAGAGTTTTAAGAAAATGCCTTTGTTCCCTGATTTTGGTGGACACTGTGTTTTTAACATGGTTTTCTTCAGTATCCTATCGGAATGGCTTGGCGTTAGGCCATAGTGACAGAGGTTAGGATATAGACACACAAACTATGTGTTTAAAGGATTTGCTTATACCCACACACTGGGAATGATGGGTGTGTGATACTTTACCAAGTAACAGATGTGGGTGTATCCTGCTTGGTTGCTCTCCTGGGGTGTTAACTTCCTTTTCTAGGTGACAGATTGCTTCGCATAATAGGAATAATAATGTATCTGAGAACTTACTGTGTGCCAGACGTGTATAGGCACATATGTAGACCACTGCATCCCTTTAGCCACCCTGTGAGAAACACATCAATCTGCATAAAGTATTGAAACAGGAATATACATCTCATGATGAAGAATGAAGAGATTATACCTGTCAATCAAGACAGTAGTCAATAAATCATATATCATAGTTTATACTCCTTTGAAAAGCTACATATAATCACTAAGGGTTTTTTTAAAAATAATTTAAAATGTGAGTTACAGCTTGCAGTATCTAATATCTAAGCTGTAGCTTTCAGAATACTTGGAGTAACTACTGAATGGGCATTAAGTTTTATTTTGCTGCCTATAGGAAAACAATACTTTATTACGTTGTCACCCTTCCTACAGAGTCACTTGTTAAATGCCAGTGACTGACAAAACTAACTAGTTACTGACAAAACTAACTAGTACTTGCTGCTGCCTGTTTATACTCTGCCTGTAGGACTTGCTCTGTGTACTAACCCTCATTAACCTAGGTAGGCACGCTGCGGTTTCTGTGGACTCAACTGCCGTTCATGAAATGGAAACACATACTATGTCCGGCGCTTCTGTAAAGGCAGTAAATGCAGGTGTTGAAATCCATAATTGGCCATGTTCACGTGATCGCATGAGCAGTCTCGTTGATTGTAAAGCTAACACCAGAAGCCTCGTATACGCCGCACCATGAGGTTCCGAAGCAGTAGCAGGGATTGTGGGGATGCTGACTATAAAGCATTGGCATGCAGGCTGTGGAGAGATGACACTGGACATTGGTGTTGCATGTGTTTCATACCAGGCGAGGACAGCTCCTGTACAGCTACTTCTGTACAGTGTTTATATGATTTATCTTTTTATTTATGAAAATAAAAGCCATTTTACTTACAAAAAAAAAAAAAGGATCCCCTCAAGCTGTTTTGCTGTTGTGGTTTTTCATTTGGTTGCTTGTTGGTTGGTTGGTTGGTTGGTTTTGGTCTGTTTTTTAAGACAGGGCTGTGTTCTTCTTGCTATCCTGGAATTCACTATGTAGATCAGGCTAGCCTCATACTCATAGATGTCTGCCTGCCTCTCAAGTGCTGGGATTAAATCCTCTCAAGTTTATAACACAGGTAAAAATCACTGTCAAGTAGTAGAAGCAGAAATCAGAAATCAAATGGCTCTTCACATTCACACTTTCAGAAACATTCTGTTTATTATGCTCAAAATTAAAACATTTGCAGATAGTCTTAGGATTCAAATAGTTAACACTGAAATGCCCCAGGGGCTGAGGCTGCAGCATAGTGAAGCAGTGCTTCCCAGCATGCACTGAAATGTAATTAATTACTCGTTTAAAAGGCTCTCTACTTAGCAATAAATTTCAGATGGCCTAAAACTACATTTAGCAGAGAAGACATTAACAGCCATATAAATTAAGGCTGCTCAAATCCAGGTGCTACATAAAAGATTCACGATGTGGTACTTGCGTGATCCAAACAGAAGAGAACAATGCTATGTGGACCCCTACGAGTTCAAATGGATGATTGCGAGTTCCAAAGTTAGAAGCCAGGCACACACATACACACAATAAAATCCCGATCTCTGTCAGGGTTTTCATTCAGGCAGAGACATTGACAGCAGCAGAATGGCACCTTGCTTGCCGCCTCTTCACCTGGCATTCACACCAGCTGGGTTTCTTTGGTTAGTGCAGAATGACAACAGCGACAGAATGTCAATGTATTCAGGGGTTGTGCACCCAGCTGCTACCCAAAGCCTGGGTGCACAACAAGAGTTCTCTAGTTGTGCCTGTCAGGGACCTCAATATAAAAACGGTCAGAGTAAACACCAAGTCTTTGGGATTTTTCTTGTAACTACACAGAACGCTCCACTTCAGTTTCTGGTCCTCCACTTTGACAGTTAACAGAGGCACACAGCAAACCTTATGTACTTGCTCGAATCCCCACCTGGGCATGACAACCTGTCCCTTAATATTCATTATTTTAACACCCATAGAGCAGACTTGTACGGAGTCTTATACTTTGGTGCTTCCTGTTCTGAAACCCTGGCCATATGTTAGTTACTCAAAGCTGCTGTTGTACTTATTGCATGTCTGGGACCCTAGGAAAGTAATCACACGAGAAACAGCACAGCACTCCTGCTCAGAATTGTTTATAACTAGAAAACCCAGTAGCAACCTAAATGTCTGAGAAAAAAACAAGATATAGAACATATTCCAGATTGGCGGTTAGGTGATTTGAGTATTGACAACACACTGTGGAACTTGACAAATGAAAGTGTGTGTGTAAATATGCACACGCATGTGGTTATGGATGAGTATATATGTATACTTGTGTGGGAGGATGTATATGTATATATATATATATGTATACTTGTGTGGGAGGATGTATATGTATATATATATATGTATACTTGTGTGGGAGGATGTATATGTGTGTATGTGTGTGTATATATATATATATATATATATATATATATATATATATATACTTGTGTGGATGTATATGTATATATATATATGTATACTTGTGTGGGAGGATGTATATGTATATATATATATATGTATACTTGTGTGGGAGGATGTATATGTGTATATATATATATGTATACTTGTGTGGGAGGATGTATATATGTATATATATACATATATATGTATACTTGTGTGGGAGGATGTATATGTATATATATATATATATGTATACTTGTGTGGGAGGATGTATATGTGTGTATATATATATATGTATACTTGTGTGGGAGGATGTATATGTGTGTATATATATATGTATACTTGTGTGGGAGGATGTATGTGTATATATATATATATATATATATATGTATACTTGTGTGGGAGGATGTATATATATATATATATATATATATATATACACATATATACATATATATGTATACTTGTGTGGGAGGATATATATGTATATATATATATGTATGTATACTTGTGTGGGAAGATGGGTAGTCCTGGAAAAGCCATATCCTTTCCTCTGTTGTACTTCTTGTAGCTGTGTTAATTTGTGTAACTACCTGATAAATGCTTCTCTCCCCTCCTGATCTCAATTTGATCATGGGACACACAGAGTGAAGAACAAACTCCCTTAAGTGGTCCTCTGATGTCCACATGCTGGCCATGGCATGTGCGTTGTCTACGCACACACACACACACACACACACAGTAGTTTTTAAAAGGTACATGTGAAGGAGAAACGCACAGCTTGTAAGTGCTGGTGCTAATGTGGCCTGTTTCCAGCCTTTGATGCTCTGTCTTTTAGGTTAGTTCTTAGAACAGCATCCCACTATGTGGTCCAGGCAACACAATGTCCTCCTGCTTCAGCCACCTGAGCACTTGAACTGCAGGGATAAGCCACCGTAGTTGGCATCCCAGATGGTTATTCTTAAGACTATCTGAAAGACATCATGGCTAAAATCAAAGGAAGATGAACTTCTTTCATCTTCAGGTAGTGAGATGAATGAATCTGTCTCCCCTCTAATGTTTGCAGTTATCATTTTTTTAACACCTAAGAGGAGAAAGCATGTCCCATATAAAGAACTGTTTTCTTCTGTTAATTGCTAAGAATTTGAAATCTACTGTTTTTGTCTTTTCCTTGATTCCATGAAAACTCAAAGTCAAATTTAAGGTTTATGTATGGTAGCTAGCAATGAAGTGGTCTGGGTAGTTCGTAGTTCTACAGAGCCAAGAAGCACATTTAAAAAAAAAGTTCTGGACCAGCCCTTTGTTGGATTTGTAGTTAGAATAAATTTTTCCCATTTTGTAGTTTGCCAGCTTTAAAGAAAAAAAAGCTATTAATGACAAATTAGATAATGTTCTATGGGTAAAACCACAGTATTGGAAGACATATTGTAGTTAACTAAATTCATTAAAGTCACTTAGTAAAAGATCCCTATATAATAAAACCGTCTTTATATCAATAATATATATGAATATATTTAAAAATTTTTTTACTAATTCTTTGAGAATTTCATACAATGTATTTTGGTGATATTCTTCCTATTTATTCCACCCACATCTCTCTCTACTTCTTTGACCCCCAAGTTTGTATCTCTTCTACATTAAATGACTAATAACCCCAGGGGCTGACCACTAAAGAAAACTGTCCCTCCCTCCAGCAGGAGTCACTGTCCCTAGTGCATCAGTGAGGAGTAGGGACTCATGGACCCTCTCCACGCCATGCTTGACTGTTGGCTGGCTTGACACTATGCAGGTGACCACAGATGCTATGTATCATGTGTGAGTGTGTGTGTGTGTGTGTGTGTGTGTGTGTGTGTGTGTGTGTGTGTCTGGCTTGACACTGTGCAGGTGACCACAGATGCTATGTATCATGTGTGAGTGTGTGTGTGTGTGTGTGTGTGTGTGTGTGTCTGGCTTGACACTGTGCAGGTGACCACAGATGCTATGTATCATGTGTGAGTGTGTGTGTGTGTGTGTGTGTGTGTGTGTGTGTGTGTGTGTGTGTGTGTCTGGCTTGACACTGTGCAGGTGACCACAGATGCTATGTATCATGAGGCCAGCACTTCTGTCATGTCCAGAAGACACTGTTTTCCTCTGATCCTCCCTGATGCCAGGCTCCTACAGTCTTCTGCCTCATCTTTCATGATGGTCCTTGAGCCTTGTGGAAGTGAAATAATACAGACATCCCATTAAGCATGACTGAAATCAGTAAAATAAATATAACAAAATATAAAGAATCGGTGAAATCAAGAGTTAGTGCTTTGAAAGACTGGCACACCTTCAGGCCAAGCTACCTGCCAGGAACCAGTTAAGAGAAGCTAGAAACCAGCAGGTGACCTTCCTGAAGAAGTCAATATGGACTGGTAAGTCATGATGGATTTGATCTTCTAGGAAAGGCCAAAGATCAAATTTAAGGAATGATTTCTGCTATTAATATGCATTTCCTGATATTATTAAATATATATAAAAAATCACTAGGTATTAGCCCACCCTCAGGGTGATTTCTAAAGAACAATGAAGATATACTGTCTTATAGTGATGCTATATACACAAATAGGTGATTTCTTAATTCTTTTATTTATTTACACTCCAAATGTTGCCCCCCTTACCAGTCACCCTTCCAAGGGTTCTTCACCTCATCCTCCTCCCCTCTGCCTCTGAGTGGTGCTCCCCCACCCACCCTTCTCACCTCCTATTTCCCTTTTCTGGGGCATTATATCTCTACTGGATTAGGTGCATACTCTCCCACAGAGGCCAGAAAAGGCAGTCCTTTGCTACATATGTACTGGGGACCTTGGACCAGCCTGATTATACTCTTGGGTGGCTTAGTCTCTGGGAGCTCCCAGGGGTCCAGGTTAGTTGACACTGTTGGTCAAGGGGGTTGCCATCCCCTTGAGATTCTTCAATCCTTCCCCTAACTCTTCCATAAGGACCCCTGACCTCTCTCCAATAGTTGGCTCTAAGTATCTCATCTGTCTCAGTCAGTTGCTGGTAGAGCCTCTCAGATGACAGCCATGCTAGGCTCCTGTCTGCAAGTAATTGAAATGGGGTACATATCTAAGCAGAGAATTCTCAATAAAATAAACTCAAATGACTGAGAAACACTTAAAGAAATGCTCAGCATCTCTGAACATCAGGGAAACACAAATCAAAACTATTCTGAGATTCCAGCTTATACCTGTCAGGATGGCTAAGATGAATAACACAAGTGACAACGCTTGTTGGCTAGGATGTGGAGCAAAGTGAACATTCATGCAAACTTGTACAGCCACTATGGAAATCAGTGTGGTTGCTCCTCAGGAAGCTGGGAATCCATCTACCCCAAGATACCTCTCTAGGGCATATATCCAATGGATGCCTCATCCTACTAGAGAGGCACTTGCTCAGCCATGTTCACTGGTGCTCTACTCATAATAGCCAGACACTGGAAATATCCAAGGTATCTCTCAACAGATAAACGGATAAAGGAAATGTAGGATATTCACACAGTCAGCTACTGCTTAACAGCTCAAAAAGGAAAAAGAGAAATAAAATTTGCAGGAAAATGGATGGAGCTAGAAAAAGTCATCCTGAATTAGGTAAACAGAGCCAGAAAGACAAAGAGGGTACATATCCACTTATATGTGGATGTTAGCTATTAAGTCTACAATCTGTGTAACCACAGGTTAGGTATAAGATTAGAGATGAGAAAAGGGGAACAGATTTCGATAAAAATGGGAAATAGAATATATATTTATGGACCAATAAGGGATAGGGTCTGGAACAGGAAGGTCAAATGTGGAGGGACAGGGAAGACGGAGACAAGGGAAGCAATAGAGAGAGTGACAGCTAAAATTCAGGGCCATTTGAGATGTTGTATAGCAACTTAATATAGTAGAATCACTCTAAAACACATACAAATATTAATATCTAAATGAAATTGTCCCCAAAACCAGGGAGACAGTGCCCCAACTGGATGACTCTTGTCACCAAATGAAGCTTTTGGGACTGGCAATGGGTTACATCCAATTGAGTTGCTGGACAAAGGGGTCCTATGGGAACCCCCAAACAACCCAACCTATTGCAGTATTGGTTATGCTCCATAACCTGACAGGAAGCCCCCATTGCCGAACATGGCACTGAACAGTCATCTGACATGGAGAAGTCAAGCTAGGACTTTCCTAGAGTTTTCACCTCTTAGGGACTAGTGCTCCTGGTACTGGAAGGTATTCTGCTCACTACCAAAGGAGAAAGGTAAACACCAACGGAGCCCCAAGCCCTTTCATCCACAATGGTCATCTGCATCCAAGATGTGCTGTGGTATCACTGGAACAGACCTGTGGGAATAACCAACCAATATCGGGCAGGACTTAAGTCTCACACTATGAGATGGAACTCATACCCAGTGCTTCATGGGTGGCCAAGAACCTGAGACTAGATAGGCCAGGGACCAAGGGGAAAACCAAATATTCCCGTTCTGTTTTTAAGGAATGTAGCAATAAAATGCATCCTAACTAGATTCTGCTATAGGTCACACACTGCCTTGCTCAGCCACCATCAGAGACGCTTCCTCCTGCAGTAGATAGCAGCAAATATGGAGACCATCAGGTTGTCAAGCTGCAGAGAGTAATCAACTTTGGAGCACTCATGCCTAGTCAGGATGTGTCCAATCAAAACCCTCCCCTCAGGTCTCAGGGAACCCTGGGGAAGATGAGATGGAAAGAGTGTCACAGAACACAGTAGATGCCAGGACTATCTGTGGTCCAGCTACTGAAGTGAGGCACAGACAGTGAGTGGAGTCAGACTAAACCTGAAAAGAGGTACACTGCATGTGTTGCATATGGCAGAGAGAGAGAGAGGGAGGAATGCCCTAAATGTCCCATGATTCCCAGATGCTGGATACTGGGCTGTAACATCTGGATTAATACAGCTGGATTTTAGTATTGCTCCCATATGAATCTTTCTATTCTCCCGTTTTTCCCTTGTGGAATGAGAAAATATGTAACCTTTTCATTTGTTTTATCAGTTCCAACTAATACGACTAGGTTGGGTTGTTTTTGTTTTTAAGACTCAGGACTTTTGAAATGTAATTTTTAAAGATTAAAGGATTTTAAAAACTCACGCTGTGCTTTACATTATATTAAAGTAAGAATTTAGGGAACAAGTAATAAAAAAAAAGTCAAAATAAAACAAAAAAAGTCCTGTACAAAGCCTCCCCTGCTGTCTTAGTTAGGGTTTTACTGCTGTAAACAGACACCATGACCAAGGCAAGTCTTATAAAAAACAACATTTAATTGGGGCTGGCTTACAGGTTCAGAGGTTCAGTCCATTATCATCAAGGTGGGAGCATGGCACTATCCAGGCAGGCATGGTGCAGGAGGGGCTGAGAGTTCTATGTCTTCATCCAAAGGCTGCTAGTGGAAGACTGACTTCCAGGCAACTAGGGTGAGGATCTTATGCCCACACGCACAGTGACACACCCATTCCAACAAGGTCACACCTATTCCAACAAGGCCACACCTCCAGATGGTGCCACTCCCTGGTCCAAGGATATACAAACCATCACATTCCACTCCCTGGTGCCCATAGACTTGTTCAAAAACATGAGTCTATGGGGGCCATACTTAAACATAGCATAATGCAAAATGCATTTAGTCCAACTTTCAAAGACCTCACAGTCTATAGCAGTTTCAACAACGTTAAGTCCAAAGTTCAAGGTCTCTTCTGAGATTCATCCAATCACTTAACTGTAATCCTCAAAGAAAGACAGGAAACTAGCTGGGCAAGCACTAAACTCTGCATCTCCATTGCTGATGTTAAAGCAATCTTCAGATCTCCACTCCTTTTTCATCTTTGTTGACTGCAACAAACTGCTTTCTCCTGGGCTGGTTCCACTCCATGTTAGCAGCTTTCCTCAGCATGTATCCCATGGCTCTGACATCTTTAACGTCTTTGAGTCTCCAAGGCAATTTCAATGTTACAGCTTCTTGTTTCAGTGTCTGGGATTCCACTTGATATTTTGGGCTCCTCCTAAGGGCTGGCATTACTTCTCCAGCTCTGCCCTCTGTAGCACTCTAAGCTCAGGTTGATCCACTCCACTATGGCTGCTGATCTTGGTGATCATCCCATGGTACTGACATCTCCAATACACTGGGGTGTTCCACTCCAACTAGGCTTCACCAATATCCTCTCATGGGCTCTCTTCATGGTGCCAAGCATCAAATCCTTTGCCTGACCCCTTCAGTCCTGGCCCATCAACTACAGCTGAGGCTACACCTTCTCCAATGGCCTTCTATGACCTCTCACAGTGCCAAGCCTCATCTGTTCTTCATGACACCTTCATGCCTTCACATGCAGTACCACCTGAGTGACTCTTACACATTACCAAGTCCAGCCGCAGCATGAGGTACAACCTTGGGTATCTCTGGAACACAGCTTCTTTGTGCTCCCAGAAAACAATTTCCAGAAGATTTCACCTCAGTGATGTTGGTCTCTTCTTAATCACTGCTAATTCCTTAGCTCCAGCTAACCAGCATCAATTTTCCCAGTAGTTCCTTCCATTCTTAACTCTAGAGCCAGAGCCACATGGCTGAAGCTGTGGAGTTCTGCTGCTTACAGGAACTAGAACATGATCCCCTTGTACTATTACATTATCACTAGCTTTATGTTTTCTAAATCCTTCACTGCCTAAGCTTGGCTATCCTGGTTCTAGCTCTGTAGATTGACCTTGAATGCAGAGAGATCAGCATGCCTGTCTCATGGGATTAAAGGTGTGTAGCACCATGCCTGGATCTAATTAAGCTGGGTAGAATCTTGCCCCAAGGTCCCACTCCCTTAATCTGTTATCTCCTAGAACACAAGATTTTGCTCCATTTCACTTCCTGGTACTCCTTTAATACTCAAACCATATATTTTATATTTTTCCTTTCTAAGCTTGCTATGCTTGTTCAAACTTCTTTTCAGAAGACTTAACCAGAGAATAAAGTCTCTGCTGGGCTTTTTTAAAACTTCTTTTGTCAATGCAATTAATCCAAGTCTCTTCACCTTAGCCTCAGGCAAACTTTTCAGACAAGGGCAAAAAGTAGCCACATTCTTCACCAAAATACCACAAAAACAGTCTTTATGCCACATTCTGAAATTCTTCTCCTTTGAAATCTCTTGGGCCAGGTCTGCAATTACTCCTGGTACCAACTTCTGTCTTAGTTAGGGTTTTACTGCTGTAAACAGACACCATGACCAAGGCAAGCCTTATAAAAAACAACATTTAATTGGGGCTGGCTTACAGGTTCAGAGGTTCAGTCCATTATCATCAAGGTGGGAGCATGGCAGCATCCAGGCAGGCATGGCGCAGGAGGAGCTGAGAGTTCTATGTCTTCATCCAAAAGCTGCTAGTGGAAGACCGACTTCTAGGCAACTAGGGTGAGGATCCTATACCCACACCCACAGTGACACACCCATTCCAACCAGGTCACACCTATTCCAACAAGGCCACACCTCCAGATGGTGCCACTCCCTGGTCCAAGGTCTGCTCCTTGTGACACCCGAGTCTTTACCCATATCCTATCCTGAGCAACTCCTGTGACTTTATGTTTATGAATGCTTTTTCCTTCTATACCCACAATTCCATATGGGGTAGAAGAAAAAAAGATTACAAAGTAGGAAGGCCTGACACATTAGAGCCACCTGAATGTCCTTTCCCCAGCTCACCAGCATTTGCCCATTCACCTAAACCTTATGTGTCCCTGCTATTCTGAGCCAGTATAACTGACGACAGTTACCTTGAGGACAGTTAGGAGGAAAGGGACTGCATGGCTGGTGAAGGTCAGAAGCTGGGTAAAGATTGAAATTTTACTAAGGAAAATTTTATAATTAGGAGCTTATCACGTTCAATTCTGGATCTAACCTGTGCACTGGGCTCCCCAGTCTTTGCTAAGTAGGTTCACTTCTCCTTCAATGCACATACAGAGGTCATAAATGCACTGGCCATTTAGTTCTCCCTTTTACTCTTCATTTTGGTACCACTGTGATGTCAGGCTAGACCAGCAGTTCTCAATCTGTGCGTTGCAACTCCTTTGGGGATCTAGAAAGCCTTTCACAGGGCTCATCAAACCCACAGATATTTATAATGCAACTCATAATGGTAACAAAATTTACAGCTATATAGTGGCAGTGAAAAACAGTTTTATGGTTGGGGGTCACTACAATGTGAGGAAGTGTATTAAAGGGTCACAGCATTAGGAAGTTTGAGAACCCTGGCCTAGATAACCCCTAGATAACTCTTACAGGCCCCAGACATAAATGAAGCGAGTCCTAACAGCAAGGCTGTATTTAGAGACTCATTAAAAAGATAAAGTAAAATGAGGTCACAGGAAGGGTGTGATCCAGCATGACTGGTGTCCTCATAGGAAGAGATGAGACACAGATACATGTGCACAGAGGAGAGAACACCTAAGGACACTCTGAGAAGGCAGCTGTCTCCAAGCAAAGGAGAGAGGCCTCAGGAGACAGCCTATTGATCTGGCCTTCCAGCCCCTAGAACCAGGAGGAAAATCAATGCTCACAATGTGATAAGGAGGACAGTGCTTGACAGAAGCCCAGGCCCCTGCCCACATGGTAACACTCCCCCAAGCCTCTCTGTCATAATAAACCAAACCGTATGCATTTGTGCTCACCTGTCCTTGAGGCACAAGCTCTCCTGTCTGTTCTGCTGAGAACTGTTTTCACAATGTAACGAATGCTCGCCATCATTCCATCCCAAGTCAGTTCCCTGACCGAGAGCTTGCTATCTGAACTCACATGCTGGGTTCCCACAGACATACCAGTAACTGCTTCCAGTTTAATGGATGGCAGATTATGTCATCTTTAATGAAACAGCTTTCACTATAGTCTAATATCTGGTAACTCAGAGATATAAAACACGTTAATGCTAACCTCTGCTCACTTATTTCAGATAAGACGCAGTGAGTGGTCTTGCTGTCCATTTCCCAAACTCAGAGAACACACAAGGAAAACCAATGGCAGTGCCAGTGTGAAAACATTCAACTCTTGCCATGAGATGCCACCCCCCCAGAGACAGACAGACACACGTAAGTCCATCAAACACACAGATTTACACTGCAACTCATAATGGTAACAAAATTTAGTTATATAGGAGCTAAACAGTGTGTGTGTGTGTGTGTGTATATATATATGTATACATATATGTGTGTGTGTGTGTACACATATATACATACATACATACATACATACATACATACATACATACATGGCGAGAGAGAGAGAAATGTGTATGCCAGAAGTTCCAAAGCACACCAACAAGCCCATGTCCACAGAGCTATTTTCTGGAGAGAGGGGACAGTTTTCCCATCAGAAACAGACTCATTGTTGAAACACAGCCGTATGTGCTGTGGTGAGTGAAAGATCATGTGTCTGAGGGATTGACATAGGGGCAGGATGGCTTTGAATTGCCAAACAAAGGCAGGTAAAACTGGGAAATAAAGGCATTTTTCACACAGAAACAAATTTTATGACAAATGCAATATAAAATTTTGTAGGCTCTATTCAAATACTCACAAGCCACTGTTTCAAAGACATTACACATTGCATATTCATTGATAAATAACATTTATGTCACTTTTTTGTTTGTTTGTTTAACAGCTGGGATTCAAAGTGTTAGAGATCTGCCTGACCCCAGTGGAAGAACACTAAGAGTGATAACTTTAAGTGCCACTTCAGAAGGACATACATATGCTTCAGTCATTGAGACTGCGCCCTTAAAGCACAGCACTGACATCCCTACTTCCCCAGCTTTCAAACACCATAAAATGACCCCTACCCCGCCCCATTATAAACCTAGTCTATAAGTAAACACAGGTGTGTCTAACAAACACAGTCAACTTGGGTACTAAGCAGTAACTGCGGTGGCCTGGCAGCAGGCGCTCCCACCAAGGGTGTGTGGTTAGGACAAGAGCATGCACACTCTCAGCGGCAGGCTTGCAACTGTCAAGAGGATGAAAAGCTGCTTCTGAGGTTTGGTCCCCAGTGGAAAAAATAAAAAATGACTTAAAAACATCCTGAAATAGAGAAGTCAAACCAAGGAAAACGCTCCCGCTAAGAAATGTATACTCTGTGCAAAGCTGGTGAGTATGATTTTAGGGGAGAAATGTCTCAAAGGAAAGGAAGGAACCAACTGACTAAGAAGAGTCATTTCAGAACATTTCACGTTTTTTTGTTTGTTTGTTTTTGGTTTTTGTTTGTGTGTGTGTGTGTGTGTGTGTTTGTTTTGTTGTTGTTCAGGAAGGCAAAGAAGCATGAAAATAAATTAACTATTACATTTAGACTTAAAAGTCTTCCTTGGATATTGTTAAATATGAAGCCATACATGGCAATAACAATATCATATTCAGGTCACTGTACGGAAAGCTGGCACAAAGCCCATACTAATTCTTATTCCGCTTGTTTCTTGGTTCAATCTCAACACATTCACTGGCTCTAGTGCGGCGAGTCTGTTGTGGGCTGACTTCTCTGTTTTGATCATTTCTGAAAACAAGAAAAGAAATGGCATATCAGAAAACAACAGTCATACTCTGTGGGAACTCCTAGTATACTAAGCAGTTACTTTCACATTCATGACTTCGTTAAAACCCACAGTTGCCTCTCTTCTAAAGACAAACCTATAATTTGAATTATTACTATATCATTCTTATTGTGTTAAGTATGAGAACAATGAACTTATAAGGACCAAAGAAAAGAGTCTTTCCCTTGAATCAAAAACCCGTAGCTTTAAAAAGCTGCGTACATACCTGAGTCAAAAGCTGAGTGGTATAGCTATAATTCTAGTACTTGGGAGGCAGAGGAAGGAAAATGTGGTTTTGACTACATCCTGGCCTCCATTGTGAGTTCTAGGCTATCCTGGAAGAAGGTACAAATACTATATCCAGACTTGGTCTCAAAATAACAGAGCTGGGGAGATAACTAAGTCATGGAAATCTTGAGTTCCTTCCCTAGACCTCGGTGGTGGTCTGAATAAGAATGGCCCCCAGAGGCTCCCAGAATTGAATGCTTAGTCATCAGGTAGTAGCAGTACTTGAGAAGGATTAAGAGGTGTGGCCTTGTAGGAAGAAGTGTATCATTGGGTGTGTATGTGGGGTGGGGAGAGGGGTGAGCTTTGAGGTTTCAAAAGCCCCAGGCAGGCCCAGTGTTGGCCCTCTTCCTGTTGCCTGCAGGTTCAGATGTAGAACTCTCAGCTACTTCTCCAGCACCATGTCTGCCTGCATGCTGCCATGCTTCCTGCCATGATAACAGACTAAATCTCTGAAACTGTAAGCCCGCCCCAATTAAACACCTTCCTTTATATGAGTAGCCATGGTCATGGTGTCTCTTCACAGTTAACAGAAACCTTCACTAGGACAAACCTACATTAAAAAGCCAAGTACTTGTAATCCCAGGACTGGGAGGTGGATAGGTGGATAGAGCCTTGGGCTGAGGCTCACTGAAAGCAGGCCTAACTTATTTATTGAGTTCTAGGCCAGTGAGAAATCCTGTCTGTCTCTCTGACTCACACACACACACACACCAAACAAAACCCAAGTCCCCCTTTACAGATAGATGGGCCACACAAATTCCCTCACTTTGGGCAGAACATCAGATAATGACAGAGACAGAGACAGAGAGAGAGAGAGAGAGAGAGAGAGAGAGAGAGAGAGAGAGAGAGAGAGAGAGAAGAGGGAGGAAGGGAGCAAGAGGGATGCTGTGATACTGTGCACTAAGCTAAACTTCTCAGGAGTTTTTTCTTTCATCGTTTATTCTGATGTTGGGAATGGAAGGAATCCTGGGCTTTAATATATTAAGCACATATTTTTTTTTCTTTTACCATTAACTTTGTTGCTGCTATTGTTTGTTTTGTTGAGATAGAGTCTTATTATGTAGCTCTGGCTCACCTGAAAACAATGTAGGCCAGGCTGGTTTGGCTTCTTAAGTACAAGACAAACATGTGAGTCCACACGCACTTATAAATAAGCCTTACTCTTCTGCTGGGTACTCAAGAGGAAGCCTAAAACAGGCCAGAAATAGGAGTGCCTATTGAGACAGCCAGGAGGGAGGCAGAAAGCATGTCTCCCTCCCAGGATGCTTCTCTTCTGTGAAGAATAGGAATGCACTGGTCCCTGGAACTCAGACAAAAGTCTCTGAGCTTCTGATGGAAAAACAAGAGCTGATGATCTCACGGATTCTTTGGCGAAGGCAGTCAGAGCAACCACTAAAACCCAACCAGGCCAACTCCCAGATCGCCTGGCTCAACTCCCCACATTACTGGTTAGACAGAAGTAGGCTCTTTTCTAGGCACAAACATTATTTAGCTCGATCTCAGGCATCCTACACAGGATGTTCAGTCTTAGGCTAAAAATGAAGACAAAGAACAATCAAGAAAGAGACCCTACTGTCATGCACAAAGCAACTGATGCAGAGGCAGCCCAAATACTGGGCCCACCAGACCACATGACCTCAAACATAACTATGACCAGTGATATACACTGAGGGCTCTAACACAAAAGAAAAGGAACATCCAGAGAACTCCCACAGACATGGAAATGATATGAACAAATCAAATGGAAACACTGAAAAGTTCTAAAGCATCAGAGAAGAAATGCTTCTTTAAAGGACAATTACGTATAAAGTATGAAACTGATGAATGATACAGTAAATTTAAAAGATATGTCAGCAAAAAACATCAAACTGGGGGCTGAAGAGATGGCTCAGTGGTTAAGAGCGCTTGCTCCTGAACACAGAAGGGAGCTCTTAACCACCTTTAACTCCAGTTCCAGGGGATTCAATGTTCTCTTCACCCGCAACCTGCGCACACATGACACAAACACCCTCTCTTACACACATACATACATATAAGTAAAAAAAAAAAAAAAAAAAAAAATTTAAGTCCAAACTAAAACAGAAAAAAATTGCATGTGTGTGTACATGACTAGAATCCCTGAAGAAGAAATGACTATAAAATTAATTACAATACTGAGTTTTCTAAAAATCAATTAAAGACATCAAATAGACTAAAGCTAGTTAGTTAGCCCTGCCCCCATTAACAAATAACAAACAGTAAACACCTAGATACATATTCAAAGTGCTGAAAATCTTTGAAGGCAGACAGAGCTAAAGGACATTCCATAGAGGGATAAATAAGATTTCCAGTAGGCTTCGCATCACAAACCAGACAGGCCTTGAGGTGACGCAGTGGTGGCTTGAAAGTGCCAGAAGAAAAACTGTCAACCTAGAAGCCGCTCCCAGCAAAAACAGCTTTTAAAGATGAAAGCTGAGAAGAGACATCACAGACAAAAGCTAGGAGGACTGGTGGCTAATACAATTAAGAAATAACATAAGAAATATTAAGGAAGCTTCCTACATCAAACAAGCACGATCACCGGCTGCCAATCTGCAGCCATTTAACATGCGTAGGAGTAAATACACCACAAGGGGACCAGGAACAGAAAGTACGGCATGGAAACACTGCTGTTGGTTCTCATAGATCTGAAGGCATCAAGAATACGTCAAGAATTAGGAAAGCCCTAAGAGAACCAAGGGCAAACGATTAGTTGGCCCGACAGCTTCACCAACACCAGAGAGGGCGATAGGCTAGGCTTCTGCAGAAAGTGGTTTGTGTTTTAGCACAGGCAGAGAGCATCTGAGACATCTGAGCTGCTCCAAGCCTGGTTCCCACAAGGCAACACCAGAACAGGCAAGCATTGTGTTGGGAAACTTTTTAATGCCATACTTTGTCTTCTCCCGTTTCTCGGCAGGAAGTCTTCCAATGCTACTTATCACACAATGGCCTAGACACATGCTCACCAGGAGCAGTCAGCACAAACAGAAAAGCAAGACTCCTACAGACATATGTCTCCCATCAATAGCTACCCAGTTTCTGTACCAGCGTGGTCTTCTGGAAAACTGAGGTTCGTCAGTCACTTTGACCAGCTGACAGAAATTGGTGTTAGTACACTATTTGTCTCACAGAGTGTTTAACTAAAAGTCTAGGAGCAGGATGAGATGAATTTGCAACAGTAAACCCAAGTATGAGGCCAGGGTCTTAGACCCAACAAGCAGAACAATGCTATAAGCCTTCAGTGGCTACCTCAGAAAGCCACATACAATCTCCAGTGTCTCAATACCTTCCAGGGGCAAGACAGTAACACTCACCCAAGGTAAGGTCAAAGACAAAGAATTGGATGGTTCTTATTTTAGGAACAGCAGGGTATGCATACACTACCATTCACATTCTTCAAGAAAGCTCTCCCCAAGTAACAAAAGGCAGCTTTGATCTGGAGAGCTCTCCATAATTATCTAGGGGCCTCATGATCTACCAGTGGTGTTTCTTTGAATTCTTACAAATTGGTAATGATTACCACTAGTGTGTTAGTCATGTTTCTGGGAGGAAGGGACATTAACACCTACCTGGCTTTCATACAAGTAGCACTCCTGAAGAGAAAGTGGTATTTATAACTGCTGGTTTCCCACAAAACGGCATCAACACCAACTGGGGTACATGGGTTGATGACACTTCCTACAAGACTGTCTGGCCAGTTAGTATACATCAAGATAATTTCTTACTCAGTTCAAAGAACCAAGTCCACTCCTAGCTTTTTAAGACTGTCTGGACCACCAGTACACCTCATCTCATCTGTCCAGGCCACCTGTGGGGTGAGACGCCTGAGCAACAGTATGAGAATGGTGAGATCGTCCTCACCTGGAGGAAGTAACATGCTTCTGGGAGAAGGGGCAGGATCTGCTCAACAGCGGAGAAGGAGGCCACGATGAGTGAAGATCAAATGATGTTCCTGGTCATCTCACAGGAGAGCAGGCAGGAAAGTCTAAGGCAGTTGCAGCCATCTGGGAGACTCTCACAGTGGCGTTTTTCAGGGTGAGGAGCCTTCCATGGATTGCTTTGAAGGTCAGAGTCCCCCATTCTCTTTCTGTCTACAAGGTCCTCTGTTCAGGCATCTATGTTAGTAGCCTTCCCCTCCACAAAGTCAGTGTGCCCTTTCCTATTAGTTTGAATGTCACCTCTGTTTAAATGATCTCCCACATTTATCCAGTCTTCTTACCCAGGAGGGTCGGATGCAAGGGGGCTAAAGACATTTTTATAAAACTTGCAGGGATTCCTAATGCTTCCCCAATTTTGCCAGGGTGGGTCACAGTAAAAGCTGTCAGCCAGTAGTGTACTTAACCCAATGGTTTAAATTCTTCTGATTTAGAATAAGGGCTTGCACAATTTTTTTTAGTGGCCTAAATACTTATGGCTTTGACAACTCAGTCTGCTGCAACTACTTGCCTCTGTTGTAACACGGAACAACAAAGAAGCAATGTGAACCAATGGCAAAAGGAATGTATGGCTATGTTCTTAAAAACAACAAAAAAAGCTTTATTAACAAAATCAGACAGTGGAGCAGATCTGGCTCATAGGCAGGCTATGGTTTGCCAACCTCAACCCAGGGCTACAGCAGTTTAATAAAAGAATAAAGTTTAACCTTGGCCAAACTCCCACTCAGAGGGTACACCAACAGAGCCAGTCCAGAGATGCTGTTTGGAGAAAGAAGTATCATGCACACAAATAGATGAGAAGGCTTTGTTTGAACTCTGAGGATTTGTTTTTAAATTTTGTACTTTGTACACTTTCTGGATACAGTAGTATTCAGTCATCAATTCAATCACCACCTTGACATTGGACTTCCAGCCTCTAGAGCTGTGGACAAACGCAATTCTATGGTTTAAGCCACCTAGTATGCAATGCTAGAGTCCCATGTGGATGCTAACTAAGACTTCAACACTCTTTACCAGGATAGTCCCACTCTGCAATGGGTCATCACAGATTCAAAGACCAGAAGAGCTCAGCAGAACCTACATGTCAAGGTGAAATAAGCACAGGCAGCCTGGTCCCAGGCTCATCTCAACTTTATACCAGGCCATAGCAGCTACACTGCCAGGGAACGTGTTATCCCTTCCTCTGCCACCTTATACATTTATCAAAAGAAATACAACAACAACAAATAAACTCTAGTATAAACCATTGCATTTATTTTAAAAGTCTCATATTACTGATTTAAAACAATACTGAACAGCAACTAACAAAGTATTTAAAAGGTATCTTTATGCAATAGAACACAAAGGTGATTCCAGAAACAAATACACACACATATGAAACAGACATGGGTCATCTCTTCAATACCTAGTGCTGTAGCAATGGGAAAGCCTCATGCCAAAAAGAAGTATTGAACCACGGTCATCTCCACACCTTATGACACTCTTAAAAATGTACCTGAAATAGCTTACAAACCTTAACGCAAAACCTAATACTTCTAAGCCATAAAAAACAAAAAGAAAAAAAATCTTGGTGATTTGGGGTTGGGAAAAGGTTTCCTAGGTTGGACAAAAATAATAAAACAGACATTATACATTTCATCAAAACTAAAAACTGTACTTTGAGAACAGTACCTAGAAAATGAAAGGCAAAACTAAACAAGACAAAAGGAAGAGACTGAGATCCAGGGAGGTCTGTGTCTGAAGTCCACTCCTGACAGAAGTGCACTTTAGAAGAGCGGAGAGGCGCTAGCTGGCACCTGGAGGCCATGAAAGACTCACAGAGCCAGAGAACTGCCAAGTTTTCCTGCTTTACCACACTGTTCTGGGGAAGGCAGGAGGACACTAGAGAGTGGAGCAGCATCAGCACGCAGATCTGCAGCTCACTGCAGCCCATGGCCCTCTCTCCACAAAGAGTTGATGAGGACACGACAGAGTCCACGGCAATAGGTTCTTGCTTTTTGATTGTTTGAGGAGTAGTGGTGGTGATGGTGAAATTTTTCTCCCTGTTGTCTGTGGTGGTTTTCCTTGCCATCATCTTTTGCCTCGTGTAGTCTGCGGCTCTTGTTACATGTATACATGTTCTCAATCATTTTGTCTTCTTGATAGATTGACCTTTTCAAGCATTATAAATGTCTTTGGCTCTATTACAGTTTTTACCTTTAAGTCTCCTTGTCTGACAGTAACATGTTAGCCCTGTTTGAAATGGCTATGGCATATCTTTTTCTGTTCTTTTGTTTTCAATGTATCGGTGTCTTAGAATTATAAAATCGTTCCTTGTAAGGAAAGCAAAGGTGCACAGTATCTATCTCTTCCAATCTGTTCTACAGTGTCTGACTCTGGTGTGGTTGTATAACCCATGCCTGCAGTCACCCACAAAGCAGAGTGTGTGTGGCGCTTTCTTTGTTGTCATTTCTCTATTCCATCATCTCTGTCTTCTTTGGTGTTATCCAGATATCTTCCATTGCAGCATTTTAATCCACTTTAAATTTGTTCTATTTATCTTAAAAACATCGCCACCACCATCACCATCACCTCCTCTAAGACAGGGTCTCATGTAGCTGCCATCATCATCATTTATAAGACAGAGTCTTATGTAGGCCATGCTGGCCTCAAACTTGACACTTGCTGAAAAGGACTTTGAATTTCCGATCTTTCTGCTTGGTATGAAAGTACTGCTAAAGAGGCAAGGAAAGTGAATTCTGAAAACGACCTCTGGATTTAGCAGTCTGGAGGCCTTCAAAGGGCAAAAATGGAAGATAAAGAAACAAAATGCAAGTTGACATCACCTACAGAAGCTACAGAAGGAGAATTACCTGCAGCTACACAAAGGTTCCCACTGCACACTGAGAACAAAATGAGAAAGACCCAGTTGAGAGGGAGTGGCTGTCTGTGTAAGACAAAGAAGGACAAAGAGAGTGGCTCCAGACAAGGGGGGAGGAATGAAGCAGAAAGAGACATGGGGAGGATATTTATTTGCTGTGAGACTTTGCTTAACAGACTATCACTGTCCAAAGAAATAATGTGGACATAGACCTGACATCACACAAGTAACTTGTTGTTATGTGAGGACTCCAGTTCCACAGTGAGAAAGAACATACAAACAAGAAACACGGCAGAGCCTTCCACCTGGATTGGTATTCTCTTACAGCAGAAAGCACAAATGTTTGTACAGAAATCAGCTCTAGAGAATTCTCATTTCTCAGGCCGAAGTACACACGTTTGCTGGTCGTGGGAACTCACTTGTGAGCCGCTTCCCAGGCTTCCTCTTCTTCCAGAAGATCTCTTATGATGTCTGAACTGGAACTAAAAGGACACGTGTCAGCAATGCCACTCCTTGTGAGGTCTGTCCTAATCCAAGCATGAGCCCTGGGCGATGGGGACTGGGAGATGGGCAAAGTGGCACAGGTGACACTGAACGGTGGGCATGTTCACCATGCACACTGTGAGGATAGTTGCACAGCCACATTCCTATGTGCAACCTCACCAAATTGGTCCAATTATATGCCAAATAAATTTCAAAAAAGCTGTAAAAGCTGTCATGAATTAGCAATAATGAAAACTATGAAGAAAGCTTAAATAAATCCCTCAACACAAAACCTGAGTCTAGACAGAGCAGCAACATGAGACTCTTTAATCTCTTATGCCAATCAAAGATCAAATCACATTTTATCAGTTCCCAGCACTATCAAAAAGGAAAAGAGAAAAAAATGTGCTTTAAAAACTAAATTCTAGTGATGAGATTCACAAGCGATAACTCTCTAAGTGGCTTTTAGTCTCTTGGTAACCAACATAAAGTGAAGCATAATGCTAGAGAGCCAAGCTAATAATGGAAGTGTGTTATAGAAATGTGACCTAGCTTAAAACGCCACACTCTCCAGTGGTGCACAGAAAACAAGGCTGTCGGGGAGGCATGAATTATTCCTTTAAAAGAAAAACTGTCTGAAGCCTTTAGCATCTCGTTCCCATCTTATCAATAAAAGTTACTTTAAAAAACCCACATGTCTACCAGTATCAAACACACTTCTCTAGAAATTCTACACTGAATGTCATGGGAACCAAACGGGACATTCAAAAACAAAAGTCGCTTAGCAGAATGAGGAAGGCTAGGGTGAGAAACAACAAGGTTAAAAATATTAAATGCTAATAATTCTCCAATGATACACTAATAAACAACAAAAGCTTTAAATTATGAAGGCTTAAAGTGTCAACGAGGGGCTGGAGAAATGACTCAGTTGTTAAGAGCACTGGCTACTCTTCCAGAGGTCCTCAGTTCAATTTCCAGCAACCACGTGGTGACTCACAACCATCTGTAATGGGATCTGATGCCCTCTTCTGGTGTGCATGAAGACAGCTACAGTGTACTCACATATATTAAATTTATTTAAAGTGCCAATGAAGCACTTGCAGCCATTACTGACAAGCCACACAGAAGCAGCATTTCTCTCTGATGCTTAGATCAAAGAGGCCCCGGAGACCATCAAACACAGCTCTGCACCAAATGTCTCCCTCATCCCATGTGGTGCCCCAAGTCCTCTACATTCTCAAGAGCCTCATGCAGGGTCTAGGACGTTCAGTCACACTGCACGTATGCCCCCAACCTTCTAGTACCTTTCCTGAGCATCTGAGAACAAGAGGCTCACTGGTAATAGCAACTTCAGGTGTTTGTGGCTTGAAAAATATCCATAATGATGAGGAACAGATGTGACTTCGCAATACTTTAGTTGTGTTTATTCTCACAGCACTGCACACACACAATTTTTAAAATGACAGCACACACATATGTAGGATACTGTCTTGTCTGCAGTCAATTCTGTCTTATCTACATATGAACTGCAATTTTTCCTTTTGGTCCCTGTGCTGGGAACCTGTGACACAGCCTGCCATAGTACCCAAGTGTCTACTATTTTTTCCCACTGAGAAATGCACCCCCTTCAAAAGCTAAGTGTCCTCTAGGACAAGGAACACTTCAGCAGTAAGTTTCATCCAACAAGGGAAACCTTTCCTATTAAACAACTACTGAAATGGAGCTTTTATTAGAAGAGGAGGCAAAGCAGAAAGCCCTCCAGGTCATCTAGCTGATTTCACTAACTTCATTACTCTCGAGACAGACCCACACGGCTCCTCGCTGGCTCATGCCCACCGCCACTGCCATTCTCACAGACACAGTTTAAACCTTTCTAGCATAAAATCTCAACTCTGGCTCCTCCTTATTATGCAGTAACTGTTCTAACTGTAGGAAACCTGCAGCCAGTTAACCTTTTCCAGTTCTCCTCAGCACTCCTGGACAAAGTCTGTGGCAGTAGTTCTGGGAGTTTGGGAGATCACTTGACTGTATTTCTGTCTTGAGTCACATAGTCAAAGGAAAGAGTAAAGTCTACTTCTTGTCCAATAACTCTTCCACAAAAAACACTTTAAAAGACATTAAAAAAAAAAAAGGTTACAAAGCATCTGTGGTTCCAGGTAAGTAAGCAGGATGGTCACTGGTTTGTTAAAGGAAATTTAATATGTGCAGAGCACATAGCATACACTCGAGAGGCTTCTGCAATGATGCCTCAGTGGAAAACAGATGGCAGTTCACAAAGGACACCTCGTTGTTTCCCCTGCCTTTAATACTGGTGCTCAGCCATGCTAGCAGCTCCCACTGTCCTAATTCCCATTACTTTGTTAACACTACATCTTAGGCACTCATGAAATGATGCCAAAATCAAAATCTGACTGATACAAAGCCTACAAAGTATCAAGTTCACCAGCTAGGAAGTGTCTGGGTGCTACATCTACTACTTCACTTCTGTCATCAATGACTACTAAGAGTTGGCAGGAACACACGGCAATACAGAGAAAACTGTACAAACCTGTCTAAAGGAATGTACTTACCATGTCCTCGAAAGCCAAGTGTCAGAAACTAAGCAGACAGTTCATAATTAGGATTTTACAAAGGGAACAAATTTCAGTGTTACTAAAATTATCACTCAAAGATTTCTTTCCTGTACACAGAAGCAATTCATATTTTTGAACTTACTTAGTCTTTTTAATATGCCCTAAAGATAGAATATTCCCCTAAAATATCTAAAATACTTCTTCAGGAGAAATGTAATCACTGACTCTGATAAGCCTGAGGTGAGAGCACGTGCAATCCTACATGAACATAACGTTTACATCTAAAACAAGGAACTTCTGCATAAACTTCATCATCTCTCCTAGCTCTCACCAGCTAGGTCTGCCACTGCTACAAGATTGTAATTTGGGAAGCTGAAAAAACAAGAGGTCTTGCACATGAAAGTTACAACCTAACTACGGAAGAGTATTCAGATTGTGCCCTCCGATGTCATCATCTGTCCAGCTATCATGCGCATTATATAGATCATACGTGAGAAAGCCTCATCGAATATTATATGAATTTTAAATTCTAAATTCCCAAGCTGGGTTCTGCAAGATTTTAGTAGGCTCAATTTTTCATACCTTTTGACCTTAATCTCAGCTTAAACTAGAGAAAAATAAGCTAATACATTTATATGTACATGTACCTTGGAATAGCTGAGAATTTCATCATTGCTCTCTGAACATTACTTTTAAAGAGAAAGCTATTTGCATATTTCCTCTATAGCATACAATTTCATATAACAGTAGATTTCCACAGTTGAAAAGATGTCAAATATCCTGCAAAGCTGTGATGTAAAGTTATCTGGGGGATGGGGCGCACATGCATAGACTTACTGTCAGCATTGCTAAGATGGGACCCCTGTTCCTGTCACTGAATGTGCAACCTCAGGCAACTTCTGAAATCCTTCTAAACCTCAAAGCCTGTATCTATAGAGTCAGGACACATATTTTGCAGGGATCTTTTAAAGATGATCAATACAGCACACTAGATGGTAAGGACCGAGGTTGGCACGTAGTGAGTGTTCAGTCAATGTTGCCTATTTTCATAAACCAGCTTTGAGCCTGGACTTTCCAAAACACTGTCGCAGCACCGTTTCAATTTGCCCAGGACACTTGATCACTACATACACCACTTTAACCTTTGATTCCCACTGTTTCTATGACACCAGGTGCAAACTCATCAGAGCCTAATTATCTAGCTTGCCCGGTACAAAGGGTACCAGTAGGAAAAAACACAAATATCTGCTATAAAAAATCCTGTGGATTAAAGATTACTTACAAGTGGAATTTTCTATTATCTAATAGTTACCTGCCTCCAAGTGTCTTCACTGTGGCAATAATTTGAATGTGGTTAAGAATATGCACCACTAAAAAGAAAACAACCTCCTTTACTGCAAATCAAGTATTCAATGAAAGGGTACGAAACCTGCCAGACAATGGTCTTTCAGTAAATGCTGCCCACCAGCAGGAATCCTTCCTCAAAGAGTGATTTCTAGTAATCTGTTCTTTAGGATGAGCCAATCGTCTACATGCAAAATACTCTGGTAGTGGAGTATTACTATTAATAATTATTAGCAGTGGCAGTAAAATAGCACTTATGGATTTTTTTTAACTCAGTGATGATAAAGGGCACCATTTTTTTCTGAGTAACTACTATTAGCAACCACTGTAACAATTACCTTACATACTAGCTTTAATGCAGACCTGTTCTACGTTTCTTACCATCTGCAAGATGGACAGAGGATCAGAAAGAAAAAAGGGGGGGGGGGGCAGGAATACCAAGCTCATTTTGTTTTCACCAGCCATGTTGCTTCAGCCAGAGGAAGTAGGAACTCAAATACTCTTCATCTGTAAGGTGGTACTATTCATACTTCCCTACATTTCTATCAATAAAGTTTTACTAGATAACCAACTGCGAACTTCATAAAGATCAGCTAAGAAGAGCTTAGTGGGCTCCAGAGCTAGAAAACTAAGATGACAAGGCCTCAGATGACAGGTAATAAAAAGAATGTGTTTATCCAAGCTTATAAAACAACAGCAATGAGGTTCACTTAAAAATTAGTCCCAATGCATGAATAGACACAGTGTGGGTTTCCATTGCTGTGAAGAGACACCATGACCAAGGCAGCTCTTATAAGGAAACATTTAATTAGGGCTGGCTTACAGTCAGGGAGGCATGGCAGCTTGCAGTAGGACAAGGTGCTGGAAGAGACAAAAGTTCTACAACTTAATCCACAGACAGCAGAAGGTGGCTGTGCTGCAAACTGGGAGGAACTTGAACATTTATGAGACCCCAAAGCCCCACCTCCAGAGTGGCATACAGGCCACACCTCCTAATAGTGCCACTCCCTATGGCCAAGCAAACACATGAATCTATAGGGGCCATTCTTATTCAAACCACCATAATGACCAACTAACCTAGGGAGGTTGGCCAAGCAAACTCAAATTTCATTCGAGCAACAGTCAGTCTGCTCCCCTCTTCCGATCCCTAATCTGTGCCCCACCCCTTTCTACATGCAAGCAATGTGATCTCTATCTCATGCTTCTCAGCCACGTGGAGCATGCCTGCCCCTGGATCCTAAAGCAAGGTTTCTAACCAGGGGAGAGTTGGCAGTCTCAATGTTAGAAGAAAACCATATGTCTAATACATGAACTGATTATTCTTTAAAAAACACTACATCTTTCACTGTGCTTTCTTTGCTGTTACACAGAAGTGATGGACTGGGGAAACCCATGAACTTGCTAGTTCTAATATCTCAACTGTTTGTTCAGTTCCACTTCAACACCCTCAAACTTTATTCATCTGGCCTTGGTGCTTTCTGAGGACTTGGAGAACTGAAGAACTAAGAGCTTTACTATTGCTGGGGCTTGTGGGATTAAGTCACATCCACCTCTTTCAATGGACCCTTCTCAGAAACTGGGGAGACATCAAATGTTGCTGCTGTCCTCCTACCTAAGGCAGTAGGAGTCTACGTGTCGACAGACACTCTCCCTGGCCACTACTCAATGGTATACTAGGGAAGCAGGTAACAGCACAGCTCCTAAGCAGTGTGCTCTCCCTAACCCACAGGGATTGCTGGTATACCAGGAACTAACTCACAGCACCCAACTGTAGGTAGCTGAAGCCCATAGCATGGTAGGTACCTTCAGGCTCCAGCATCACTTTTTTTTTTTTTAAATTGGCACACTACCAAAATACTACTATTTTCTAAGTCTACTGAAGGAAAGAGTTGGAAACTCTGAATTAAGGAGAGAAGCACTCCTTTTGGGCCAGTAACTCTTATGAATGTGATGAGTGTGCTCTTTCTTTTTAAGGAAACCAGAACAGAGTAAGTTGTTTCTAAATATTGGAGATTTTTGGCTCTCTGTAAAAATTCAAGTTTGAAATACAATTAAATATTTATGCTTATGCTTAGCTTGAAACTTAAACAAAAGCAGTATCTCTGAAATATCAACTACCTAATATAAAAGATTTCTTAGGGTTTCACTGCTGTCGCCACGATCAAGGCAAGTCTTATAAAGGAAAACATTTAACTGGGGCTGGCTTACAGTTTCATGGTTCATTATCATTATGGTGGAAAGCATGACAGCATCCAGGCAAACATGGTGCTGGAGAAAGAGCTGAGAATTCTATAGAAGGGGTCAGATTCCCACACTGGGCAGAGCTTGAGCATAGGAGACCTCAAAGACCACCCCCTAGTGTGACACATTTCTGCCAACAAGGTTGGCACACCTACTCCAACAAGGCTATACCTCCTAATAGTGCCGCTCCCTGTGGGCCAAGTATTCAAACACCTGAGTCTATAAGGGCCATTCCTATTCAAATCACCACAGAAATCATCTTAAATTACCCAGATATTGACTATTTCAAATAGGTACCAAATCTCTCTAGTTAAATGGGCAAAGAAACAAAAGCACAAGGTGTCACTTCAGTTTGTTTTATTTTGAACTATCGGAGGAATGAAAATCTCATAGACAAACCAAAAGACAGGGAGATCACAATGTGAGGTGACTGTGCCCAGCACCCTGCACCCCCACCGCCAGGGAATCATAGAATAACCAAAATTCCAAGGATGAGCATTTCCTATCACTGTAGCCTAACTGGATGACAAGCCTCTGACAATGGGAGTGGAGAGGTCCAGTACAAAGATGGCACTGAGACTGCACGTGTTCTGTTCAGCTACAGCAGCTGCACTTAAGTCCATCCTGTTCTCTTTCCAACAGTACCAATGGAGGATACCCAGTGCCCTGCACTGTATCAGCACGAGCAGAATGACTCCAGGCTATGATCTGTCCAAGGAGGGCACACATTTTAAATCTCACTGACATGACTGGAGCACAGTCACTCACTTACCTTCTCTGAGAATCTGCTCCTTTAAGAAGCAGGGGTGAGGGTGGGAGGCATAGGGGGCTTTCAGAATAGCATTTGAAATGTAAATGAAGAAAATATCTAATAAAAACTTGTTAAAAAAAGAAATGAAGTATTATCACTAAACCATAAATGTGTGAAATAACTATCCCTCCCAAACCATATTTTCTCTGAGCTTCTAAATTCTTGATACATTTTAGTATTTTATGTGCAGTATAACCCACACCCCCAATAATAGGTTACACAAGATGCTTTTAAAATATACTGAGCACAGCAAGAAAAGCATAAAATGTCATCTTTAAGTCTTCTATAATTGGCTTTTGCAGAATCAATTTTTAAAAAAACCCTCTGCAAACAAAAGCAATCACCTGTAATGGCTGAATTCCTGAGATACAGAGCGACGTGTTATGCTTACTTGGTAAAATCAATAAAAGCAAGCAGAATCAGCGGTTTACTATGTACCCATGTTCCAGAATGGATCTGGGTGAGAGGGGAAAAGGACAGAGACGTCATACAAATTAATTCTGCCTTGCCTACTGATGAGGAACCCAGACAACCATTCCAGGAAGAGATAATGGAATGCTATCTAGTTATTAAGCTAAGGTAAGAGTTAAAACCAGCCTGCAAGACTTCCAAGACTGCAGGCAAGTAGAACCCACCCACATGGCTGTTCTTCACCTAACTTGAACATTCAGTTCTTAGACCACGAAGGCAGTGGTGGTCTAAAATACAGGCTGATGGAAACCCTCACGTTGAAATGGGAGAATGCCTGGGATGGAGTGAACGAGAGGCTTAAGTCTCCCTCTAGAGAGGTGGCATCAGCTCCCAGATCTCCATCCTTCATCCACAGAAGCAGATACTGTGTTTACGACTTCTCAGCAAACTTTCTACTTTGAAACACTTGTGTTCTATCTTAGCTCACCCTTTCCTCAGACTCTCACTGTCTCTAAGACCTTGTAATACCTGCTCTTCTGATAAAAGACAAGTAGTGTGGCAGTGACTGGAACAACGAATCCCAAGCAACCAGTTAAAAACACAAAATTCCAACAGCAAAAGGTGGTAAATGACGGATCATTTTTGCCCCATCCATTTTTTTACACTAGTACATGGATTAAGGGATTGTGATTTTTTAAAAAGTAAACTAGAGTCAGCTGTTAACTGGCCACCACCTAGGAGACCTGCTTATATTGATTCAAACAGTTACTGCCTGTCTAACAGTCAGAAGGAACTACGAGTTCCTGCAGCCTCTACAACTTTTCTCAGTGTTCTTAAAAGCACACTCGCTACTCCTTTTTGTTCTTCATTTTTCTCAATGAATAATTAATTCTGCCAACATTTAAAAATTGAACCATTTTTATGAATCAAACAGCACACACAGACATATCTTTGGACAAGAATATCCCAAGTTTGGAAAGTATTCGATAAGCAGCAATCCACTTTGAACAGTTCGGTTTACCTGGTGGGAGGGCATCAGACTCGGTATACAGGTGCCTGCCTATGGGGCCAGCACTGCTAACTGCACCACACACGCTACGTGCTTCCCCATATCACTGGAAATGATGCTTTTCTCCACTTCTTGCCTCCAAAGTTCTGCTTTGCTTAGTAAAGCTTTTCTCATCCTTTGGTATTCCAGTAATCTGATGTCCCCACAGTAGATAGATCAGCTGCCCTTCCCCCACCATCCTATATCTTGCATATGAAAACACCAATCACATTTATTGTATTTACCCAACTATCTTTTTCTTAGTCTGAATGTCTGTTCTTGTAAACCTTGACCCATACTTACTATGCACAAATAGTGTGTTAGGCCCATAGCAAGTTGTCAACGGAGTCTCTGAATAAATTAACTCTTCTAATAGATTCTATCTTACTCTAAAAGTTCAAATTCTAGCTACACAAAGTCTCATACACAGGACATTAGTGATGGTAATAATGCCCATGTCTCTCAGCAGATGGAATCAAGAGTTCAAAAGGTTGACTAGGAGATGATGGCGCCCATCTGTAATCCTAGCACTCAAGAGACTGAAATAAGAAGATGACCATGAATTAAAGGGCAGCCTGGACTACAACAGCCCACAGGCATAGCTAAGCTCCCCTTCTAGGAGGCAAAGGCAACTGTGCATGGCGATAGCTGCAGAGTCCAAAGAGCTCTAGAGATACACACTCAGCATTCCCTTCTTGTAGGCAAAGACTAAGGTTTGAAAAATCCCATCTGTTCTCATAAAATGTACCAAAGCCAAACCCTATTCCTACCTTTAGTTAATATCAGTACCTAGCCTAGGCAGATCTCCTTCATACCCTGTCCCCATTCCTTCAGTGTGCCAGGCTTAGCCTTACTGTTGCAAGACAGTCTGCCCAACACGAGGGCTGGAAGCAGTAGGGAACAGCTCCAAGTTAGATGACATGAGTTCCCTGGCCCTGCATGAGAACTTAGCCAAGCGTTTTCGACCGATGAAACCTCAGTCAGACAATGGCAGATAAGTGGCAGGGCCCGGCTCTCCCTTGCTTTCATCCTCAGAGCTCTCACCTACAAGTGTTCCCTTATCAAGGCCATCTCATCAGTTCTCATGACCCTGGGGCCAGCTCTTCCAACTGCAGCAAGTGGGGGAGAAGGACAGATGGACACACATACACACACACACACACACACACACACATGTCACCTATGGTTGATGAGTGGTGAGGCCAGCACTGGTTTGATGACATACATCTTTTCCTGCCTCACCTCCCATTCCCTTCAGAGGAAAGTCAAATATGTCTTCTCATACAAACCCTCCTGTCGGGTCTGCTCCCTCATGGCTAAGTACACACTTCATACTTCTCTTCAGAGGAAAAAAGCTGGGTTGGTTGAGGGCTCTACAGTCAAACAGTAGGGTCAAACCTGACCTTGCCACTTACTTCCTGACTAACAAGACTCCTGGCTATTTCATTTCTGCATCTCCAAGTCGCTAAGATTATATACCTTACATCACCACCAGTACTAGAGTAGTAGCATCTCCTGAAGCTCACATAGCTCACTGCCTCCCTAACAAGGCTTCACTACTCTGTAGTCTTGAGTAACAGAACTACTCAGGAGGCTCTCCCAGAAACACAAAAGCTCCTGAGTCCAAGAACTTCCTGAGAGACCCATCAGCTCTGAAACATGAAGGGACACTCCAGTTCTCTGACCTTTCATCTCAAACTCATGCTCTCCTGGATTCCCAAACCCCAACCATTAGGGATACCCAGTCCTTGCCCTGACAAACACTGCAACACCCAAGAAAAGCTACACCTTATATTGTCAGACCACGACCCATCTGTACCCTTCTAGCTGTAAGAGAGTACACTGGCTACTTAGAAAGTGCTTCCTGGTCCCCTCACTAAGCAATGTGTTCACCTGACCTTATCCATAGCCAACTAAGATGAATGACTCATGCCATTTTTCCCTTAAGCTATCTTCATTATTTTCCATTTCTCTCAGAAGTTAAGAGAGGTTAGAATTTAACGTTTTCTAAAAAGGTAGTAATAAGGTTGGGGGGGGGCGTTGTTTTTTCCTCTGGCTTTCAATTTTCTAGATCGCTCTTTCAGAAATGATTGACAAATGGAGAAAAATTCTATGAAACTAGAAAACACAGGCCAATGGCTAAGTACTATTTGGTAAGGGCCTAAAACCTTTGCCTATTCTTGAGAGGAATTTCATTCATAAAGATGCTATGCCTAATGGATAGAACTAGACCATGTCATCCTGAGTGAGGTAACCCTGACCTAGAAACACACATTAAAGGCGCCTAGCTCAACTGTCATCATCCGGCAGCTGATGAAAACAGATGCTGAGACCTAGAGCCAAACACTAGGGAGAATTCAGGGAGTCTCATGAAAGAGTAGAAGGATTGAGAGAACAGAGGGGCCAAAGATACCACTAGAAGACCTACAGAGATAACTAACCTGGGCCCATAAGGTCTCTCAGAGACTGAACCACCAGAGCATGCATGGACTGGACTTAGACCATCTAAACATAGGTAGCAGATGTGCAGCTTGGTCTTCATGTGGTCCCCTAACAATTGGAGCTGGGGCTGTCTGACTTGGACTCTGTTGCCTGCCTTTAGATCACTTTCCCCTAGCTGGGCTGCCTTGCCTCACTAGAAGAGGATTAGTTTAATTCTGATAGGACTTGATGTGCCAGGACCTGTTGGTACCCAGAGGGGGCCATGAGGGAAAGAGGTGATAGGGTGGGACTGGGAGGAGAAGAGGCTACAATCAGGATGTCAAGTGAATAAATTAATTAATTAATGGCGGATGGGGGGGGGGGGAACTACACATGCTGTGCCTAACTTAACACCAAAAAAGTCTTCACTATTTGGGGGGGGAGATTTAGAAAGGTTACAATGTTATTCGTTCACACATTGACTCATTTTTCAGAGGCCTACCCTCAGCATCTGTGGGAAGACTCACCTACCTGAGTTAGGACAGGCTACAAATGTGACTGACCACAGAATCATGGTATTAGCTAATCTTCCCCCCCACCCCCACCCCCACCCCAGACAGGGTTTCTCTGTATAGCCCTGGCTGTCCTGGAACTCACTTTGTAGACCAGACTGGCCTCGAACTCAGAAATCTACCTGCCTCTGCCTTCCAAGTGCTGAGATTAAAGGCGTGCGCCACCACACCCGACCTAGCTAATCTTTATAAGCTAAAAATTCACAACTGCTCATGGGGCTCAGATAGTTAGTCTCGCACAGCAGGCTCTGACCATAGGTTGACCAAATTAAATGGAAACAATATTTAACACTCTATGCAAACTCATGGATACTATTTTTAAAGTTAATTTTTAAAGCATAAATCTTCCTTTTTAAAACATGTCCTAGATGTAGAAAAATCAGACATTTCACTTATAGCATAACAACCAAAATTCTTTCATTATGGATGACTTTTTAAAAAGACTTACATTTTTAATGATTTCAAACCTACAAGCCCCAAGACCTTCCAGTTGATAACAGTCTATCACAGCTATCCGTGTAGCTACATATATACACAACACCCTACCATAGAAAGCACACTGTTGCCAGTGGTATTTACTTCCTCCGTATGGCTTTCTTAAATGAAGCCATACAATAAATCAAAAAATTAAATATTGCTACAGTAATAGAATCCAGAGACCTTATTTGTACTTCTCCATCCATGCCAAAAGATCACCATCTCTTTCAAATTAAAAATTTTTTTTCAAAATAATGATCTAAAGATTCTTCCAAGAAAAAGCATGACACAATTCACAAATCATTCCTTTATGAAGCTAGTGTCTCTCTTCTCTAATCATAATCAACAGAATCTTTGCTTCTAATTTAGCCTTCAATAAAAATGCAGTGTCCATAGTTTGCCAAGAATCAGTGAATAAAAGCATTCTTTTCTTGATTAAAGAGAACAATAAGTTAATTTAAAGAAATTTGGACAAGACTCGTGAACTCCCGGAAATCATCTAGCAAGGAACTGTACAACAATCTGAAATTCTTATTAATCTGTTTATCTTCTATTTTCAAGCTGGCAAAAGAAGGTCAATATAGTATTAATAAAGTAAGTTCTAAAATCTGTACTTATAAGTTACGCTAGCAATAAAGACCACTTGATCATAAAACCTATTTGGACTGGATACACATAGTGAATCTTACGACTATTTTTAGGTGTCAATCTTCCATTTTATATAAGCTTGAATACTGTTCTAGCACGAAACAAAACAAAACAAAACACCTAACCTCTTCATTCAACATGGTCAGCTCTGTACTGTAAGACAGCAAGGCTGCAAGGCAGAAAGACAATTCACACGTTTTTACTCACAGTAGACCCACAACAAGAAAACTTTAAAATACCATGGTCCTACTGTAGAAAAAAATAAAGAACCCATCGACCTACACATTTGTCTATCTGTGGAAGGCTGATTATTAATGCGCTAGTGTTATTTCAACCTAGTTAAATTATGAACCATTATTCCTTTAATTTTTCTATTTTTCACAATAGACATAAATGATATATAATTTTTAAAAATTTTTTTTAATTTGGGGCATTGCTGCAAATGTTCTATAATCTGTCAGTGTGCCTTTCTTATAAATAAGTCCAGGGGCTGGAGAGATGGCTCAGCGGCTAAGGGCACTCATTGACTGTCCTAGAGGTCCTGAGTTCAATTCCTAGCAACCACATGGTGGCTCACAACCATCTACACTAGGATCTGATGCCCTCTTCTGGCATATAGGCATACATGTATACAGAATACTGTATACATAATAAATAAATCTAAAAAAAAATCAGTCCATACAATAACCATAGCACATAACTATCAAAATCAAGAAGTTAAATACTGCTACAGTAACAAAATCTGGAGACCTTATTCATATTTTTCCAATCATACAAAAGATAGTATATCCTTTAAGTTAAAAAATTAACTTTTCAGCCAAGTGGTAGTGGCACATGCCTTTAATTACTGCATTTGGGAGGCATGGGGAGGTGGATCTCTGAGTTCAAGGACAGCCTGGTGTACAGAACAAGTTCTAGAACAGCCAGGGTTACATAGAGAAACACTGTCTCAAAAAGCCAAACCAAGCAAACAAACATAAAAAACTTTTTGAAAATAATGACCTAAAGATTCATATTCATTACACATACACACACACATACATATAAAATAACAAGATGGTCATAAAGTAAAACTTTCTGATTAAAATGCAAAAGATAAAGATACAAATACTTCAATATAAAAAGTGAATGAAATTCTAGATTTATTTTATAACACTAAGTTGTAGATGAACATTCGGTTTACTTGCCAACTCTACAAAGCTAAAAGGTTGACACAATTTTAGGATTGCAGAAGATCTCAACAAAGGCACTACAGTATCCCATCTCCCATACCTCTGTTGCCTGAATATAAAATATAAAATACAAATAAATAAAAATCACATATCTTTAATAGACTTTGATTTAGCTATGAAATTTAGTTTTGACTGGCCTTTCTTACTCTGGATCATTTTCCCGAATTCTACGGTGATAATTACACTAGTCAAATGGTCATCTCTTGGACTATTTAAGTTTTGGAGTCACTAAATGACACTGGCACTAACTCTGTGACAGCTTTCTGCCAGGCCACCATCATCCTACATTATAAATCACTTCATGTTTTCCAATTAAATGATGAAAACTGTCTGAACTGAGTTAGGAACCTTATTCACATTCAAATGTTGCATTTCAAAGTCCAAGACAACAATGCAGATGGCAAGACAAAACATACTGTGTGACAAGCAAGCGGGGGGGGGGGGGGGGGTCAATTTAGCTACAATACTTCCCTCCCACTTAGAAAACATAATATATACACACCCAGAGAATGTTTTTAAACTTAAGTAAATAAAAGGTTAGGTTTTCTTTTTTATTATTATTATTATTATTATTATTATTATTTTGTTGTTGTTTTTGAGACAGATTTCTCTATGCAGCCCTGGCTGTCTTGGAACTGGCTGTATAGACCGGGGTGTCCTCAAACTCACAAAGATCCTCCTACCTTTGCCTCTCCAGTGCTGGGATTAAAGGCAGTGCCACCATAGCCCAGCTAAGGGTTGTTTTTTAAAGATCAGTTTTATTTACTTATTTTTGTTTGCATGTGTACCCCTGGTTGCTGTGGAGTTCGGAAGAGATGCCAGATCCTTTGAGCCAGAGTTAGAGATGTTTATAGAATTTTCAGTTTGGCAGGCAGTCAGGTTCTACAGAGCAAATTCCAATACAACGATTGCCTAGCCAGGGCTCTTAAACATTGACCGGCCCATCTCTGGAGCCTCAACATAGGGTTTTAATACCATTTTTGTACATATATAAAAATATAACAGAAAGTGGTTTAAGTGTCCCTAAAATATTCCATCCCCACCTCTTCACGTTTGCTAAACAACTCTAAGTTTGCGTCTTCCCACACAGTCATGCTGAGGCACCACCAGCAGACTACAGCATTCTCAACAGTCCCTGCCTGTACGCAGTTTCTAGGAGCTCATCCAAAGTCGTTCTCAGACATCTTCTCTTTAAGACTTTTCTTTTATTAAAGATGTAGTATGCATGCATGCATGGATGTATTGTACATGTCTGACTAATGAGTTATGTGTACCACACGCACACAAGTGCCTGTGGAGGCCAGAGAGCATCAGATACTCCCAAACTAGAATAACAGCTAGTTGTGAGCTGCCTGATGTGAGTGCTGGCAATCAAATTCAGGTCCTCTCCAAGAGTTAGTGCTCTTAATCACTAAGTCACCTCCCAGGAGTCTTGGTGAGGATCCAGTATTGATAGTAGGATCCAGTATTGATAGTGTAGCAGAAGTAGTTTTCTTAACCCAAAAAACAAAATAAAACAAAAACCAACTAAACAAGAAAACCCCACTGCCTATCAGGTTTGTTCTAACAACTCAAGGGGGAGAAAAGAAAGTCAGTTTAAGATCCCCACATTACCCACCCACATCCCAGTTTGCCATCTCTATGAAGCCGACTCTGCAGATAAACAGAAGAGAAAGTGACCTGACCCGGACTATGATTTATCCTCTAGATCAGCGGTTCTCATGGCTGTGCGTGGTTACAGCTACGCAGCAGCAACCACATAATGTTCTGGCTGGAGGTCAGTACCGCAGGAGGAACTGTATTAGAGGGTCACAGCATTAGGAAGAGTGAGAAGCACCGCCCTAGATGGTTAGTGTTGACTGTCACCTGTACAGAATCTGGGACTAGCTAGGAGACAAGCCTCCAGGCACACCTAAGAGGTTCATCTTGATTGGGTTCACTGAGATGGGAACACATACCACAAAGGTGGGCAGGACCATTCCCTGGAGCTGGGGTGTAGATGCCAGGGAACTGAGAAAGTGAACCCAGCACCAGCACTTACCCTTCTTCTTCTCCAAACTAGTCATAGAACCAATCGGCTCCATCAAGTTAAACAAACAAACAAAGAAACAAACAGAAAAACAAAAAAATCTTGATTTTCTTATGAGGATCAGAACCCCAGACCTGTGAGCCAAAATAAATCCTTTCTCCTCAAAGTTTATTTTGTCACAAAAACAGAAAAGTGACTATGAAACAAACATAGGAAGCAGGTATTTAAGAGAACCAACTTGTACACATGTCTTACCTATTGCATGAGTCTGAGTCCGAGGAGAAAAGAATATCAGTACAACTAGAAGAATCATCCGGCCTCTCAGGCTCCGACGGGCCTGGCGAGTCCAGCTGGGGCTGAGGAAAGTGGTTTGTTACTGAGACAGTATCTGAGAAGCTCACATTATCTTCTTGTGCTAACAAGGAAAAATAAAATTTTTAAAAATTAAAGAGGATCTTAATGTACACTTTATATAAACTTTTATATCTCTTTAACACTTAATGTTGCTATTTCTACTTTAAAAATGGAAGTTAAGAAGAAAACATTGACTCTAAAACTATAAAATAAGAAATGATACTTTGGGGATAGGGGCATTCAATACATGGTTTCCTCCATGTAGCCCTGGCTGTCCTGGAACTCTCTCGGTAGATTAGACAGCCTCAAACTCACAGAGATCCACCTGTCTCCACCTCCCAAGTACTAGGATTAAAGGCATGCACTACCACTGCCCCGCACAAGAAATAACACAAGAAATCTTACTGTATTTTTCAGGATTAACTCATTTAGAAGTAAAGTTTCCTTTAAAACGGAGGTGGGACTACCTTGTCATTCTAATAGAATTTTCTATTAGCATCTTACTAAGGAATAATTGACAAATTAACAACAGATTTAACAACAAAATCACACAATTTGTCACATGACACGATACTGACCAACTATGGATACTTTTTTGAACACTTTTAAATAAAATCTATTCATTAAGGAAAACCAATCAGACACAGAAATCTTGCCATTTGATCTGACACATTCCTGGTCATACTCTTCAAATTCTGCTTTCAAAATTTATAAATAAAGATGCAGAGATACCTCAGGGTGGTTTGAAAGGTTATAAAATATAGGCATAGCCAAATATCTGAAAATAAAGGCACAAAAAATACCAGCCGTGCCAGATTGTCTGTTGCCTATGACTCTCCCTTTTACAGTGTGTGCCAATATGACAGGGCTTTACTCTCTCCTGACAATTCACATAATGAATAAATAATTAAATGAATAAAAGCAACTGTGAAGATTTTATTAGTAGAGAAAATATATTGAATTGGACAAATTTTTTTAAAACAAAAATAGCTTCTCAAGTTCATGCATTCAAGATTTTCAGAAATGACCCTCAATGTTTATTATACAGAAGTCCAGCACGGCACGCATCACCAGTGCAAACTAATGTTACCTGTACCAATAAACCATCGTGACCACAGCAGAGCCACAACCTCTGCTGTTCATAAGGGAGAGCAAGGCATTAACCAGTGACTTGCCAGAAGGTTCAGAACTTCCTATTATGAACATACCACATGGAGAGGAACTCCACTCACCACCAAGACCATTCATTCAACCAGTAGTTGGAGAGAATACAGTCGGGCTGGCAGATAATTTTAGTTAGGGTTTCTACTACTATGATGAAATTCCATGACCAAAAAGCAAGTTCAGGAAAAGAGGGTTTATTTGGGCTTACACTTACAGCACTGTTTATCATTGACGGGACTGAAGTTAGTACAGGAACTCAAACAAGACAGGATCCTGGAGGCAAGAGCTGATGCCAAGGCCATGGAGGGGTGCTGCTTAGTGGCTTACTCAGCCTGCTTTCTTGTAGAACCCAGGACCACCAACCCAGGGAAGGCACCCTAAACGGGCTGGATCCTCCCCCATTGAGCACTAATTAAGAAAATTCCTTTTAGCTGGATCTCATGGAGGCATTTCCTCAACAGAGGCTCCTCCTCTGATGACTCTAGCTTGTATCAAGTTGACACAATGTCAGCCAGTACATGGGAAATAGGGATTCAACTTAAACATTTACTTTTGCACAATGACTACACTCTTCTCTTCTTCCCCTCTTACATTAGTTTATAAAAGGTAAAACTCCATCAAAATGAGTATCATTTAATGGTTTGTGAGCACTAAAAGTCAGGTATCTTTCCCGTTTACCCTTAAACCTTGAAATACAGGCTCCAAACAGCCCAAATGTGAAACTCAGACAACAGACTTCCCCTGAGAGAGGCAGGTCCCCCTTGAGTGTGCATGCCTCTTGCTCATTACAGGGGGATACTACAAAATACTAGGAAGAAATCATGAGAATGGTACAATTTGTACAACAGTGCATTTGGCAAGACTTCATGTATATAACACCAAAAGTATAAACAACAAATGAAAAAAAAAACTGGACATACTAAAAAGTTAAAACAGTTTTGTGCATGAAAAGTACTATCAAGAAAACAAAAGACAATACAAAAAGTGTCTACAAATATTTGCAAATCATATATATAGAAGGAAGAATTGATATCCACAGTAAGAAATCCCTAAAACTCAAACAAACCCAAACACCCAATTAATAAGTAGGCAAAGGACCTGAATAAATTCCAAAACAGATGGCCAGTAAGTACATGAACAGATGCTGAAACTTCCTAAAAAAATAAAAATCCAATCATGATGGCATGCCACTTCCCACTTTGTAAAATGTGTGATGGCTACCTTGGTTATCAACTTGACTATATTCGCAATCAACTAAACCCAAGTAGCTGGGCACACCTGTGAGAGATTTTCTTGACAGGCTCATTTGAGGTAACAAGACTCACCCTAAGTCTGAGCTACACTTTTTGATGATAAGCTGAGTTATAAAAGAGAGAGAGAAGGGAAGTTTCTGCTTTTTCCCTGCTTGCCCTCACTCTCTCTGGCAACTCCATCTACCCTGTTGCTGAGGGTATTAACTGGCATTAGGAACTACTTCTTTGCACTTCCAACATAGGCTGAAAGCCAGCTAGACTAGCTGGACTGAACAACTTGGCCTTTCAATCAGGAGACAGATATTTTGGACTCGCTAAACCACAGCCTGAAGCCACTAAATACCCTACTCCCATGAATCAGTCTCCCCCCCCCCCCCTCTGTGTGTGTGTGTGTGTGTGTGTGTGTGTGTGTGTATTCTGTACGTTTTATTTCTCTAAAGAACCCTGACTAATATAGATGGTCTCCACAACAAGGAAACACATACCTAGAAGGTGATTTCCACAACAAACAAAACTAGCAAGTGCTGCCAGGCTGTGGAGAAATGATGCATCTGCTGTGCAGCACAATGTGTTGGTTCCTCAAAAGGTTAACCCTGGAACTACCATTTGAACCACAAAGCCCATTTAGACACTGTCTGGTTAGCTTGAACTATCAGTTGGACACAACCTAGAACCATATGAAAGAAAGTCTCAACTGAGGAACTCCCTAGATTAGGTTGGCCTGTGAGCATGTCTGCGGGGGATTGCCTCGATTGTTAATTAATGTAAAAGGACCTAGCTCACTGTGAGTAGTAGCATCCCTAGGCAGGCAGCCCTGAACTGTATAAGAAAGCAGGATAAGTATAAACTGGCCTGAGAGGCTGGGAGCAAACAGTATTTTGCATGGTTCCTGCTGTACTTCTTTGCCTGTGAAGTAAATCTCTTGGTTAGAAGTCATGCTGTATGGGAGAGCAAGCAGACCTGTCTTCAAGTTCCTGGCCCTGACATCCCTCAGTAAGAGACCTGGCATGTAAGCCAGATAAACTCATTTCTCCCCAAAGTGTTTGTTTGTTTGTTTGTTTGTTTTTGGGGGGGGGGTCAGAGCTTTTTATCACAGCAACAGAAACAACAGACGTATAATAAAACAAACTGAAAGCAGAGTCTTGAACAGATATCTGGGAACTAACACATACAAAAACAGTATTCACAACTCAATAAGGCAAAATAAATAATCAATAAATAGATGAACCACAGCATGCACATACTAAGGAATACTATTAAAGCCATAAAACAAAAGAAATTTGAATATCTGCCACTACACAAGACAATTAAAACATGCCTAGAAAAATAAGCCAATATAGGAAGACAGATACTACCTAATTTCACTTGCATTAGGTACCCAGAGCAAACAAATCCATAGACAGATACAACAGAGATCATGAGGGAGATGTGGGAGAACAGGGAGTGTTATGCTGCACTGTGTACAGTTTGTACTGGGGATGCTGAAAAGTTTTGGAGCATAGACAGATGGCTAAACAGTATTATGAAAGCATTTAACAGCCATGAATTATGCACCTAAGAACTAGTAAAAATATGTTATGTGCATTTGTCACAACTAAGAAAAGTAGTAAAGAATTTCCCCATTGTGATTCTGTTTTGCTCATGGACCAAAGCATTAGCAACAGAAATACAACATTAATCTCAAATTTAAAGTTAGACCAAAACTAAGTAATGCATCCCAACTACATTGCTTCGACTCTTCATCCCAACTACATAGCTTCGACTCTTCATCACAACACTCCATCCAAAGTAAACATCAGAGTGCAGCAAGAAAAATAATTCTCAGGGCTGGAGAGATGGCTCAGCGGTTAAGAGCACTGACTGCTCTTCCAAAGGTCCTGAGTTCAATTCCCAGCAACCACATAGTGGCTCACAACCACCTGGAATGGGATCCGATGCCCTCTTCTGGTGTGTCTGAAGACAGCTACGGTGTACTCACATACATAAATAATTCTTTAAAAAAAAAAATCTCTTCCTAGGTAGGTTGCCTTAAGATCTTCCACAGAGCATCTCTATGATTGGGGTGCTTCACGTGTACAAGGTAAGCAGACCTCAGGGGTCATCTCTTCAGGACACTCTTCCCTTGTTTCTAAAGCAAGCAATAAGCTACTTTAGAGTCAATAATTGCTACATTAATCTTATCTAAAAAATAAAATAAAATACTCCATTAAATACTGATTAACTTCAGTAAATGACATTGGTTTTATGTTTTTTATAATAAAAAAAAACAAAAAACAAAAAACAAAAAACTGAGGATGGCTGAGTGGTAAATCACGGACACCAAGCCTGACATCCTGGGTTTGGTCATTGAAACCCACCTGGTGAAAGGACAGAGGCAACTCCCACAAGTTACTCTACAACTTCCTCACATGTACACGAGTGTATGCACACATATACACACAGTGAGTAAGTGAATATAAAAGAAACCCACCACTCTTGTAGTAAGTCTTACCGATACACTCAGACGGCAGTGTTTCTGCAGGTTCATCTGCTCTCATCAACGGCAGTGTCTCTGCAGGTTCATCTGTTCTCATCGACGGCAGTGTCTCTGCAGGTTCATCTGTTCTCATCGACGGCAGTGTCTCTGCAGGTTCATCTGTTCTCATCGCTGCAGCTTGTGAAACTCTGCCAGTTTTCTTATACCCTTTTTTGGCCTGATCCACCAGAAGCTGGAATGCATTCTGGTGCTTTTTACCTAAATTCAAAAGCACTGTAAGTGAGTGAAGCATCTGCACATGACACACTGAGTATCAGGTGCACAGCTACTCAGCAACACCATTCACAGTCACCGGCACTGGATGCAGCGTGCCATGCAGAGGACCACAGAGGGCTTACTTAGGGGCAGCTGAAAAGTCTCCCGCATCCTTCTCTTCCCCCAAAGCAAACATGAATGAATGATATCAACTGCTACTCCTGGTTTTTTCTTCCCCAAACCCTTTTATGGATGGGGCTTTGCACAGTGCATGAAACACAGACTGATAACCATTTCCTCACTCTGTCCCATCTTTCCCATCTTACTTTGTTCTAGTGAGGCAGGGACTCACTTTGTAACCACAAAGAACATCAAAGTCATAATGCTCCTGCCTCTGCTTCCCAAATGTGGCATGTGCCACACACTGGTGATTGACACTTCTAAAATACATTCAAAAGATGGTTTTCTAATGTTCAAGATCCACAAGACTACTAAGACTAAGTGGATTACAGTAACTGACACAAAAGCCGAGGCTGTAGTAAGTAGGTTTATAATGTTTTCCTAACACTTCTGTTCCCCAGCAGAATGCTTTTAACATTTGACACTCGCAGCTCACCAATGTCTCCTGTCTTAAGATACGTAACAGCAATCTTTACTACCACGTTAACACTTCAAAACATAATTTCATAACCCTGACTTCAAGATCACCATTATGGAGATTAAGCACACACCCCGAGACACCTCGGTATAGAGCACAAAGGCTAGGCCACTTGTGAGATGAACCGTGTTCACAGCATCTGGACTGGTACCTTACCAGAAACCATGATTCAAAATAACACTGTCTGCAATGCCCTCCCAGTTTAGAAAATACTATAATGGCACAAACAAAATTCTAACAATTTCCCACATAGCTGACAATACACTGGTTAAGGCTGGTTTCTTCTACATTTAGCACAATTCAAAGGGCCAAGGAGTGGCCTGAAGTGAGGTTCTAAGGCCCGGAGCTACCCTTCCAGGATTCTAGCCACTGAATACCTTCTGCAAATTATGCGTAAAAACAGGCCTAGAAAACAATTCTCTATAGGAATGCAAAATTCCCTCGCCAGACAATCAGCTCAATTGATATCCTACCCCAGTATGGAAGAAGCCATTTTGCCTCCATGTGAAATTTTTTCTTATATTCTTCATCCACAAGTTGGTCTGCTCCACTGATTCTCTTTGGTATACCTCAAAACCATCTTCCCAATCTTCAGTTAGATTTTAAAATTCTATTTTTATTTTTGTAATTTTTAAAATATTTACCCTTATTTTAAGCTTATATAAGTGTTTGTTGGTATGTTTTTATGTTCACAAGTATACCCAAGGAGGTCGGAAGAGGGTGTCAGATCTCCTGGAACTGGAGCTACAAACGGTTTGAACTACCACTTCGGGAGTTGAAACTCTTTAGAAGCAGGTAAGAGTATGCACAGAAGGACACAATAATTTCTTTCATGACCTATTTAATTCCATGCATGTAAAGAAAATCATCTCATCTACTTCCCCAGCTCCCAGAATGCAGGAACACAACACTACCATCATCCTTCTGGAGCTGCTGTTAGGCATGGGGAGTTTAAGCCAAGTATAGGCTTAACATCTTGGTTTCTTTCCTGTTGCTGTGATAAGATATGGACAAAAGCAACTCCGGGAGAAAGGTTTATTTAGGGCAGCCCAGGTGCAGGAGCCTGAAGCAGCTGGTCACATCTCATTCACAAGAGGGAAACAAATGAACACTGAATACAGTGTTGCTGTTCAGCTCCCTTTGAAGCACTTATAAAATCTAGGATCCATGGGGCTGGAGAGATGGCTCAGAGTTAAGAGCTAGCTGCTCTTCTAAAGGACTTGGCTTCAATTACCACCGACTTGATGACTAATGACTGTCTGTAACTCCAGTTCCAAGGGATCTGATGCCCATGGCTGGCCTCTGAAGGTACTACAAACAGAGTGCACAGACACAGATGCAGGAAGAACTCATACACATAACAATAAATACACCTGTATTAAAAATTTAAATCTAGTATTCCAACCAAGTGCCACTCACCATGGGCAGGTCTTCTCAACACAATAAAGATAGCCTCAGGGGCATTCCCAAAGGCCCATCTAAGGGGTGATTTTAAATTTTATCACGATGACAACAGAAACCACCACAGCCATTTTCTTTCTTTCTTTTTCTAAGCCACCAGGAAACAGTAGGATTGTGACTTTGTGACTTAAGGTTTGTTCAAAAATCCCTGAAGAAATTAAACTAACACTTATAAGGGCTTAATGACTTTACCCTAGAGTACTAAAAGCTCAGATTTATAAAGTGTCATTTTCTTGCTTGAATCTAGTTAACCCATGGCAAGGCTGGAAACAAAAACCAACAGCCACCACTCTGGCTCTTGTTCAAGAAGTTCAAGATTGCTGCAGAGAAAATAAATGATGCCAACAGATTATGACTAATAAAATTGTTCCCACTCATCACTCCACTTATCTTAGGGGATCTGCTATTTGGCAAGGAACACTCTTGAATCTAAAATATGAGTTTGCGTTATATGTCTTGAATTTTCCTCTTAAAATTTTTAAGAGGATCTGGGGCTGCAAAATGGCTCAGCAGTTAACAGAACTGGCTGCTCTTCCAGAGGAAGTTTGGTTACCAGAACCTATCTGGTGGTTCACAGCCACCCATTACTAGGCCATTCTAGGGCAGCAACCCTTCTTTCTGACCTATGTGGGTATCAGGCATGCATGTGGCACACAAACATGCATGCAGGCAAAGCACTCACACACATGAAGCAAATAACCCTTTAAAACAATTAAGTGGATCCGGACCAGAGGACAGGTGTCCGCCTGGCTTGGGAGGCGACCTCAGCCTCAGCAGCAGCGGTCGCCATCTGGGTTCCGGGACTCCGCGGGACCTAGGAAATTAGTCTGAACAGGTTAGAGGGTGCACCAGAGAACTGGACAGCTTCTGGGACGGGCGGAAGCACAGAGCCGCTGAGGCAGCAGCCTGGGCGGGCCGCAGATAACCGGCCACCATCCGGACCAGAGGACAGGTGTCCGCCTGGCTTGGGAGGCGACCTCAGCCTCAGCAGCAGCGGTCGCCATCTGGGTTCCGGGACTCCGCGGGACCTAGGAAATTAGTCTGAACAGGTTAGAGGGTGCACCAGAGAACCGGACAGCTTCTGGGACGGGCGGAAGCACAGAGCCGCTGAGGCAGCAGCCTGGGCGGGCCGCAGATAACCGGCCACCATCCGGACCAGAGGACAGGTGTCCGCCTGGCTTGGGAGGCGGCCTCAGCCTCAGCAGCAGCAGTCGCCATCTTGGTTCCGGGACTCAGCAGAACTTAGGAAATTAGTCTGAACAGGTTAGAGGGTGCGCCAGAGAACCTGACAGCTTCTGGGACGGGCAGAAGCACAGAGCCGCTGAGGCAGCAGCCTGGGCGGGCCGCAGACAACCGGCCACCATCCGGACCAGAGGACAGGTGTCCGCCTGGCTTGGGAGGCGACCTCAGCCTCAGCAGCAGCGGTCGCCATCTGGGTTCCGGGACTCCGCGGGACCTAGGAAATTAGTCTGAACAGGTTAGAGGGTGCACCAGAGAACCGGACAGCTTCTGGGACGGGCGGAAGCACAGAGCCGCTGAGGCAGCAGCCTGGGCGGGCCGCAGATAACCGGCCACCATCCGGACCAGAGGACAGGTGTCCGCCTGGCTCGGGAGACGGCCTCGGCCTCAGGAGCAGCGGTCACCATCTTGGTTCCAGGACTCCCTGGAACTTAGGATTTTAGTCTGCACAGGTGAGAGTCTGCACCACAGAAGCTGACAGCTTCTGGGAACTGCCAAAGCAACACAGCTTCTGAGAGAGGCCCTGTTTTGGGCCTTCTTCTTCGACCAGGAGGAGGTCCAAAAACAAGATATCTGCACACCTTCCCTGTAAGAGAGCTTGCCAGCAGAGAGTGCTCTGAGCACTGAAACTCAGAGGAGAGAATCTGTCTCCCAGGTCTGCTGAGAGACGGTAACAGAATCACCAGAAGAACAATCTCTAAACAGAGTCAACTATAACTACTAACTCCAGAGATTACCAGATGGCGAAAGGTAAACGGAGGAATCCTACTAACAGGAACCAAGACCACTCACCATCATCAGAACCCAGTACTCCCACTTCGCCCAGTCCAGGGCACCCCAACACACCCGAAAACCTAGACCTAGATTTAAAAGCATATCTCATGATGATGGTAGAGGACATCAAGAAGGACTTTAATAAATCACTTAAAGAAATACAGGAGAACACTGCTAAAGAGTTACAAGTCCTTAAAGAAAAACAGGAAAACACAATCAAACAGGTAGAAGTCCTTACAGAAAAAGAGGAAAAAACATACAAACAGGTGATGGAAATGAACAAAACCATACTAGACCTAAAAAGGGAAGTAGAAACAATAAAGAAAACTCAAAGTGAGGCAACACTGGAGATAGAAACCCTAGGAAAGAAATCTGGAACCATAGATTTGAGCATCAGCAACAGAATACAAGAGATGGAAGAGAGAATCTCAGGTGCAGAAGATTCCATAGAGAACATCGGCACAACAATCAAAGAAAATGGAAAATGCAAAAAGATCCTAACTCAAAATATCCAGGAAATCCAGGACACAATGAGAAGACCAAACCTACGGATAATAGGAGTGGATGAGAATGAAGATTTTCAACTTAAAGGGCCAGCAAACATCTTCAACAAAATTATTGAAGAAAACTTCCCAAATATAAAGAAAGAGATACCTATGAACATACAAGAAGCCTACAGAACTCCAAATAGACTGGACCAGAAAAGAAATTCCTCCCGACACATAATAATCAGAACAACAAATGCACTAAATAAAGATAGAATACTAAAAGCGGTAAGGGAAAAAGGTCAAGTAACATACAAAGGCAAGCCTATCAGAATTACACCAGATTTTTCACCAGAGACTATGAAAGCCAGAAGAGCCTGGACAGATGTTATACAGACACTAAAAGAACACAAATTCCAGCCCAGGCTACTATACCCTGCCAAACTCTCAATTACCATAGATGGAGAAACCAAAGTATTCCACGACAAAACCAAATTCTCACATTATCTCTCCACGAATCCAGCCCTTCAAAGGGTAATAACAGAAAAAAACCAATACAAGAACGGGAACAATGCCCTAGAAAAAACAAGAAGGTAATCCCTCAACAAACCTAAAAGAAGACAGCCACAAGAACAGAATGCCAACTTTAACAACAAAAATAACAGGAAGCAACAATTACTTTTCCTTAATATCTCTTAACATCAATGGTCTCAACTCCCCAATAAAAAGACATAGACTAACAAACTGGCTACACAAACAAGACCCAACATTTTGCTGTTTACAGGAGACACATCTCAGAGAAAAAGATAGACACTACCTCAGAATAAAAGGCTGGAAAACAATTTTCCAAGCAAATGGTATGAAGAAACAAGCTGGAGTAGCCATCCTAATATCTGATAAGATTGACTTCCAACCCAAAGTCATCAAAAAAGACAAGGAGGGGCACTTTGTTCTCATCAAAGGTAAAATCCTCCAAGAGGAACTCTCAATTCTGAATATCTATGCGCCAAATACAAGGGCAGCCACATTCATTAAAGAAACTTTAGTAAAGCTCAAAGCACACATTGCACCTCACACAATAATAGTGGGAGACTTCAACACACCACTTTCACCAATGGACAGATCATGGAAACAGAAACTAAACAGGGACACACTGAAACTAACAGAAGTGATGAAACAAATGGATCTGACAGATATCTACAGAACATTTTATCCTAAAACAAAAGGATATACCTTCTTCTCAGCACCTCATGGTACCTTCTCCAAAATTGACCACATAATAGGCCACAAAACAGGCCTCAACAGATTCAAAAATATTGAAATTGTCCCATGTATCCTATCAGATCACCATGCACTAAGGCTGATCTTCAATAACAAAAAAAATAACAGAAAGCCAACACTCACGTGGAAACTGAACAACACTCTTCTCAATGATACCTTGGTCAAGGAAGGAATAAAGAAAGAAATTAAAGACTTTTTAGAGTTTAATGAAAATGAAGCCACAACGTACCCAAACCTTTGGGACACAATGAAAGCATTTCTAAGAGGGAAACTCATAGCTCTGAGTGCCTCCATGAAGAAACGGGAGAGAGCACATACTAGCAGCTTGACAACACATCTAAAAGCTCTAGAAAAAAAGGAAGCAAATTCACCCAAGAGGAGTAGACGGCAGGAAATAATCAAACTCAGGGGTGAAATCAACCAAGTGGAAACAAGAAGAACTATTCAAAGAATTAACCAAACGAGGAGTTGGTTCTTTGAGAAAATCAACAAGATAGATAAACCCTTAGCTAGACTCACTAGAGGGCACAGAGACAAAATCCTAATTAACAAAATCAGAACTGAAAAGGGAGACATAACAACAGATCCTGAAGAAATCCAAAACACCATCAGATCCTTCTACAAAAGGCTATACTCAACAAAACTGGAAAACCTGGACGAAATGGACAAATTTCTGGACAGATACCAGGTACCAAAGTTGAATCAGGATCAAGTTGACCTTCTAAACAGTCCCATATCCCCTAAAGAAATAGAAGCAGTTATAAATAGTCTCCCAGCCAAAAAAAGCCCAGGACCAGACGGGTTTAGTGCAGAGTTCTATCAGACCTTCAAAGAAGATCTAATTCCAGTTCTGCACAAACTTTTTCACAAGATAGAAGTAGAAAGTACTCTACCCAACTCATTTTATGAAGCCACTATTACTCTGATACCTAAACCACAGAAAGATCCAACAAAGATAGAGAACTTCAGACCAATTTCTCTTATGAATATCGATGCAAAAATCCTCAATAAAATTCTCGCTAACCGAATCCAAGATCACATTAAAGCAATCATCCATCCTGACCAAGTAGGTTTTATTCCAGGAATGCAGGGATGGTTTAATATACGAAAATCCATCAATGTAATCCACTATATAAACAAACTCAAAGACAAAAACCACATGATCATCTCGTTGGATGCAGAAAAAGCATTTGACAAGATCCAACACCCATTCATGATAAAAGTTCTGGAAAGATCAGGAATTCAAGGCCCATACCTAAACATGATAAAAGCAATCTACAGCAAACCAGTAGCCAACATCAAAGTAAATGGAGAGAAGCTGGAAGCAATCCCACTAAAATCAGGGACTAGACAAGGCTGCCCACTTTCTCCCTACCTTTTCAACATAGTACTTGAAGTATTAGCCAGAGCAATTCGACAACAAAAGGAGATCAAGGGGATACAAATTGGAAAAGAGGAAGTCAAAATATCACTTTTTGCAGATGATATGATAGTATATATAAGTGACCCTAAAAATTCCACCAGAGAACTCCTAAACCTGATAAACAGCTTCGGTGAAGTAGCTGGATATAAAATTAACTCAAACAAGTCAATGGCCTTTCTCTACACAAAGAATAAACAGGCTGAGAAAGAAATTAGGGAAACAACACCCTTCTCAATAGTCACAAATAATATAAAATATCTCGGCGTGACTCTAACTAAGGAAGTGAAAGATCTGTATGATAAAAACTTCAAGTCTCTGAAGAAAGAAATTAAAGAAGATCTCAGAAGATGGAAAGATCTCCCATGCTCATGGATTGGCAGGATCAATATTGTAAAAATGGCTATCTTGCCAAAAGCAATCTACAGATTCAATGCAATCCCCATCAAAATTCCAACTCAATTCTTCAATGAATTAGAAGGAGCAATTTGCAAATTCATCTGGAATAACAAAAAACCTAGGATAGCAAAAACTCTTCTCAAGGATAAAAGAACCTCTGGTGGAATCACCATGCCGGACCTAAAGCTTTACTACAGAGCAATTGTGGTAAAAACTGCATGGTACTGGTATAGAGACAGACAAGTAGACCAATGGAATAGAATTGAAGACCCAGAAATGAACCCACACACCTATGGTCACTTGATCTTCGACAAGGGAGCTAAAACCATCCAGTGGAAGAAAGACAGCATTTTCAACAAATGGTGCTGGCACAACTGGTTGTTATCATGTAGAAGAATGCGAATCGATCCATACTTATCTCCTTGTACTAAGGTCAAATCTAAATGGATCAAAGAACTTCACATAAAACCAGAGACACTGAAACTTATAGAGGAGAAAGTGGGGAAAAGCCTTGAAGATATGGGCACAGGGGAAAAATTCCTGAACAGAACAGCAATGGCTTGTGCTGTAAGATCGAGAATTGACAAATGGGACCTAATGAAACTCCAAAGTTTCTGCAAGGCAAAAGACACCGTCAATAAGACAAAGAGACCACCAACAGATTGGGAAAGGATCTTTACCTATCCTAAATCAGATAGGGGACTAATATCCAACATATATAAAGAACTCAAGAAGGTGGACTTCAGAAAATCAAACAACCCCATTAAAAAATGGGGCTCAGAACTGAACAAAGAATTCTCACCTGAGGAATACAGAATGGCAGAGAAGCACCTGAAAAAATGTTCAACATCCTTAATCATCAGGGAAATGCAAATCAAAACAACCCTAAGATTCCACCTCACACCAGTCAGAATGTCTAAGATCAAAAATTCAGGTGACAGCAGATGCTGGCGTGGATGTGGAGAAAGAGGAACACTCCTCCATTGTTGGTGGGATTGCAGGCTTGTACAACCACTCTGGAAATCCGTCTGGCGGTTCCTCAGAAAATTGGACATAGTACTACCGGAGGATCCAGCAATACCTCTCTTGGGCATATATCCAGAAGATGCCCCAACTGGTAAGAAGGACACATGCTCCACTATGTTCATAGCAGCATTATTTATAATAGCCAGAAGCTGGAAAGAACCCAGATGCCCCTCAACAGAGGAATGGATACAGAAAATGTGGTACATCTACACAATGGAGTACTACTCAGCTATTAAAAAGAATGAATTTATGAAATTCCTAGCCAAATGGATGGACCTGGAGGGCATCATCCTGAGTGAGGTAACACATTCACAAAGGAACTCACACAATATGTACTCACTGATAAGTGGATATTAGCCCAAAACCTAGGATACCCAAGATATAAGATACAATTTCCTAAACACATGAAACTCAAGAAAAATGAAGACTGAAGTGTAGACACTATGCCCCTCCTTAGAAGTGGGAACAAAACACCCTTGGAAGGAGTTACAGAGACAAAGTTTGGAGCTGAGATTAAAGGGTGGACCATGTAGAGACTGCCTTATCCAGGGATCCACCCCATAATCAGCATCCAAACGCTGACACCATTGCATACACTAGCAAGATTTTATCGAAAGGACCCAGATGTAGCTGTCTCTTGTGAGACTATGCCGGGGCCTAGCAAACACAGAAGTGGATGCCCACAGTCAGCTAATGGACGGATCACAGGGCTCCCAATGGAGGAGCTAGAGAAAGTACCCAAGGAGCTAAAGGGATCTGCAACCCTATAGGTGGATCAACATTATGAACTAACCAGTACCCCGGAGCTCTTGACTCTAGCTGCATATGTATCAAAAGATGACCTAGTCGGCCATCACTGGAAAGAGAGGCCCATTGGACACACAAACTTTATATGCCCCAGAACAGGGGAACGCCAGGGCCAAAAAGGGGGAGTGGGCGGGTAGGGGAGTGGGGGTGGGTGGGTATGGGGGGGACTTTTGGTATAGCATTGGAAATGTAAATGAGCTAAATACCTAATAAAAAATGGAAAGAAAAAAAAAAAAAAAAAAAAGAAAAACAATGATAAGAACAGATAAAAAAAAAAACAATTAAGTGGTTTGATTAGTTGTAGAAACTGATGAACAAGTCCATGTCTACCGACTCAAAATGACTGTGGCTCATCTTCTGCTCTTCATTTAAACCCCAGCACAGCCTCTTTATGGACCCTCTTAGGACCAAAAAACATACGGATTAATTTTAAGAGAAATAAGCTTGGATCTTCCTCCAAGCCCTGGACTCCTTGTCTGTGTACACATGCTCTACCTTCCTAGCCATTACCAAGAAACAACACTAACTATGTTAGAATTAAAAGCCAACCCCTAGCCTACGCTCCCACCTCCATCACTAAGACCAGATACAGAATCTTTTTTAAATCAGTATCACAGGTTGGGGGGGGGGGGGGCTTAGTAGATCAGGGATTGGCTTTTCATTTCTTAATGAAACAGAGACCAGAATGGAGTGTGTCAACATGCACCAAAAACGGTAAAGGGAAATATAGCTTTGTGAAAGTTGTTGCCATGATATGTGCATGCACTTAGTAGTGTTATATGAAGCATTTCTGGCTAAGGGTTACATTCCAAAAGCCTAAAAGTCACTAAGATAAGTACTCAACTTATGCAGCCAACTTAAAAAAAAAAAATCTCCCCTGACCCCAAATTCACTTTTCTCCTCTCCCAGACACAGTAACACTTCCCCAAAAAGCTATGTACTTTGAGTGGTCTCACTTCTGACACCTCCTCTCCATGATACCACTGCAGAGGTTTGCTATCCCCAAGCCACTCATCACTGCCTTTTACCCAGCTTCCCAGCAACAGCAGCAATGAACTGTGGGGCACAATTCACGATTCATCTATTCATCTAACTACGTTTCCAATCCCTTATGTCCAAGTGCTCCGTCCGCCTCAAGTCTAGACCAAGACACTCCGGACATCTTTCTTTCCATCATCTACATTCTAACACAGGGTATTTCAGAGTACAGTACAACTGAGGATGCCTGAAATTTTTCCTTCAAGGACTATGAGGTAACACTTATTGTCACAACCACACTAAGATGTTATCTGGTCCATATTTTACATGTATAGGTGTTTTGGCTCCATTTATGTCTGTGCATTACATATGTGCAGATCCTATGGAGGCCAGGAGAGGATTTAGATCCTCTGAAAAAGTGAAGTTACAGACAGTTGTTAGTCTTCATGTGGGTGCTGGGAACCAAACCTGGGTTTTCTGCATGAATAATGCTTTTACCAACTGGGCCATCACTTTAGCCCCACCCATTCTTTCTCATTACAATGACATAATATATGAATGGTGTGACACCATGGTGGAGAGATGTCTACCGCCCTGGTATATGTCAAGAAAGTAATGCTGTTTCTCTCAGCATGCATACAGTACCACTTAGAAAAAAACATAAAATCAACTTGACTAAAAGTATCTTGATGGTGGGCTGCATGATGGTTACTTAGCAGGCCATGGTTAGTATGTGTGATCCCCAGCAACTCTCTTTATACATAAATAAATATGTGGCAGGCAGCCTACACACATTTCTTTGGTGGAATAGTAAGAAAAGTAATTAATTTAATTAGATGTTGGCTCTTGAGTATATGACATGCCTTTCTAAAATCTTCCATGGTGAAAATTATCAAAGCACTGAGACTCTGTGAGCTAAGTTAGCCATTTATTTAATGGGGTACAGTTAGCATTCCATTGATGCAATAAAACATCACGACCAATGCCATTCTAGAGGAGGAAAGGGTTTATTTGGCTTACAGCTCCGTTATCACTAGTCATCACTGAACAAAGTCAGGCCAGGAACTCAAGCAGGGCAGAAACCTGGAGGCAAGAGCTGACACAGGCCGTGGAGGGGTCTCTGACTTGTCTACTGCCACATTTATGAAGGCACTTTCTTAAATGAGATTCCCTTCTCTCAGATGACTTTGGCTTGTATCAAGTAGACATAAAACTAGCCAGCACAGGAGTCCTTTTCTCTTTTGGAGGCAGGTCCTGGAATATAGATCAGGCTACCATCAAGCATCCAACCCCCTGCCTCAACTTCCTGACTGCAATCATATCTGGCTCAGGTTAACATCTTGAAGTGAAAGCACAAAAAAGCATGGCCATTACACTTGGATAACTGGTTCACATATTCTCAGAAGGGAATGACAGGACAAGAACGCCAAGGAAATAAACGTCACTACTTCCTGTCAAAGAGAGAATCAAGTCTTCTCAGTAAGGAGGAGAATGTGACACTGTGAGTGTTATGGTTTCCTTATCACTACCTCTTCTGATGAAACAGGTGGTGATATTAAAGAAGGCAATTTGCAAATATTCTAAACACAATAAGCCAATATATAGCAAATAACTAACAATATTTCAAAGCACACACATATGAAAGATCTGTTGAAAGAACAGAGCAGACCAGTGAATTTTAATGTAGTGTGGTGTGGAAAAAAAATTTCATCGATATGATTTCAAATTTTGCTTTACTTTTCTGAAATAATGTTGATCAAGTTTTAGCATAATATGTATCCTTTCCCAAGAATTTATAAAATGCTTCATTTTCCCGGTTACCTTTCTGGTGAAGCCAGGTATCTCTCCTATCCATCAACCAAAACAAGCCATGGAAAAGGTCAAACGTAGACACCAACATGAAAATCAGCTTGACATTAAAGATGTTTACAGAAGAGATGCCTCAGCAGGTAAAGACACCTGCCAACAAGCCTGACACCTGAATCCAATCCCTGCGGGCGTGCGGGTGGGCGGGCCATGTGGTAGGAGGGAGAACAGACTCCTCCTCTGACAGCAGATGCATTTTGTGGCATATGGTCACCCCATGCACACACATTCACAAAATAGATACGAAAAACTTTTTAAAGTTATTTGCAAAACTTAGAATATGCTTCTCATTAATTAAAAACCAGACTTCTCATGTATGACATGCGGAATTTAGTAGCTATGTACACTGTCTTGAACTGGAAGACAAAACCCACCTAAGAATTCTTTTTGCACTGCCACAGTTCTGTTACCCAACGTGTAGTCCCTGGTAGCGCCAGCAAGCTTTCTGACCCTACATCTTTAGTCTTTCTAGAATGTAAGGAGTGGACTATACTCATCTTACTGCTTAGCCTGGCTTTTCTCAGGCCACAGTGCTTCTAACTCTTATCATGAGGATGAGAGCCAGCCGGAAGCTCCCTGTCTTCCCCGACCAGTTTGTTCTACCGCACACGGACAGACATGACCAATTTGCTTCACTGCACACGGACATGACCAGTTTGTTCTACTGCACACGGGACATGTTTCTAGATACTTGCTCTTCCTGACCAGCGTCCCTTCAGTGAATACACAATTTCACTGTTAAAGTATTAATTTGTGTTTCACAATAGATTAGTGATTAATAAAACTACATCTTTTCAGACTAATGAAACTATCTTTTTATGTAATTCTTGTAGCATCTGAGCATCTTCTTTATTGTCTTTTCACACTCATACCCATTTTCTTAATGTGGCATTTACCACATTAGAGTTTTTTATATAATGCATTATACTCTGTCAGACCTAACTAAGATTTACAGAGACTTTATCTTAATCAGTGGTTGGGTTTTTTTGTTTTGTTTCGTTTTTAGTTCTTTTCAAGAGCAAATGTCTTAAACTCTTGTCATCTGAAGTTACAGCTTCTCTTTTATGGCTCATACCACTGTAAAAGAAATCTGCCATCTCTGACTTACAAGTCTTATTGTTTCCCTTTTGAATCGATGTATTACTCCTCTATTGTCTTACTGCCCTGGCTAGTACACACACTACACTACTGAATCAAAGTGTCGATCAACATTTACACGCTGTTGAAAATAGAGTAATAGGTGACATAATTTCACAATTAAACATCATGCATATATATCCTCTACTAAAGTAAAATATTTACAAAGCATGCATTTGGTAAAAAATAGTTGCAACAAAAAGAATAACAAAAATTCTGAAAACTTCAACAACAAAGAAATGAACACACCTTTTTTCTTTTTTTTTTTTTCCAAGACAGGGTTTCTCTGTGTAGTCCTGGCTGTCCTGAAACACACTCTGTAGACTAGGCTGGCCTTGAACTCAGAGATCTACCTGCCTCTGCCTCTGAAGAGCTGGGATTAAAAGCATGTACTTCCACTGCCAGGAAAACACACCTTTTTATTTTATTTTATTTTATTTTATTTTATTTATTTATTATTTTAAGGAGCAAAAGATTAAGCTAATTTATTTTTAAAAAATAAATAAAAGATACAGTGATGCAGACAGCTATATCATAAGATTCCATCATATGGCACCAAGAAATGACAAAATTAAATAGTGAAGCCTAGATGGGCATGTCAAGGCATGCTTGTCATCCAGTACTCAGAAAGCCAACGATCCTGACCACCTTAGCTTCCAAGAACTATGATGTCTGTCTCAGTCCCTGGTAGTTAGTAACAGGCTCCCACTATTAATACTATCAGTATTACCTGATAACTGCCAGCAGACTATGGTGCTTCTCATCTTGTTTTCGCTCACACAGCCCTGTGCTACCTGTTTGCCAGCATCTAAAACAAATGTTAACTTATTATTTCATCAGATTCATTTTTTTTAAATAGAGGAAAGTAAGTCAAATTTGTTACTCCATCTATAGAGTAGACTTGTACATTTATTTTTACATTTTGGAGAGGGAGAAAATTTTATGGTTTGCTTTGTTTCTGGTTTTTTTTGTCTTGTTTTGTTTTGGCTACATTACTGACCTGCCAAGTAACACTGGACCCATTCTCAATAAACGAAAATAGACAGAGAAAGAGAGAGGGGGAATGGGAGGGAGAGAGAAGAAGGTTGGAAAAACGAGAAAGAGAATTAGCCAGGACCCAGAGCAATAAGCAATTTCAGTCCTCATTAAATTTGAGGTTAGAGATGTAACTCTTCCAGGAATGCTAGCCTACTACATGCAAGACCTTAAATTCAATCCGTAACACTGCAAAAATTAAATTAAATTAAAATTAAAGAGGCAGGCAGATCTCTGTTCTAAGCCAGCCAGGTCTATGTAGCAAGTTCAGGAACAGCCAGGGCCATACAAATAGACTCTGTCTCAGTCTCAGGAAAAAAACCTAAGAAATAAAAAATGAAACCATCAACTAAGTAAAGAAATAACAACTACCCAGTTAACAAAAGCAGTAAGGTGTCAGTCACCTGGCAAAGATTCACACAGACAGCCCACTTCAGGGAGAGGGAATGATAACGCATGCGAAGATGCTAACGAGAGAAGGAAACCCATTTTTGACACAAATCTTTTAGCCATGGAAGAGCTGTCCCTGCAGGCCTGGGGCACAGAAGTGCTGTCCCTCCGTACAGAAGAGCTGTCTCTGCAGGCCGGGACACGGTGCAGTCCACATGCTTCTATGCCTGCCTGCACCATCTTCTCACATAGTGCTTTCTGAGAACTAACTCGTACTTGCCAAGTTCTTGGTGATGATGAGCTCAAAGCTGAACGTTAGTCACAGATCTTAAAAGGCAGGCACCACATAGACACCCCACTAAAACGCAGTCTCTGAAGCAGCACTAACAAGATTATCTGAACAATAAAAACCACCATTTTTTTAATTACTAAAGATGTAAAATAGCAACTTAAGTTCCTTACAATAAACACATGTTTCACAACTTACGATATTCACTGTGAACTTCCTCAATTTCCTTCTCTGTTTGGTTCTTTGTAAAAACCATGACCTACAAAAAAGAAGAATATTCAGAATTCCATCCATCCAAAATGACAAAAACAGAAATCAATGCACAAGTTTCAAAAATCTCAACTGTGTTTTTTTCAAACAGAGGAAGCCATTGCCTTTGTGTGTAACCCGCATGTTTGTCCCCTGCCTCAGACCGTATGATCAACAGTACACTCTTACTCAGCACTTCTTTCTCATCAACGGATTCTAATTAAAAAAAGGAAGGGGGCAACCTTTGACTCAAAACCAGTGGCATCCAGGAAGGAAATCCCACCGTGGTTAAATACTGTTTTCTACTTTAACAATATTACGGTGAAATCTGAGAGATTGTTTATATAAGTTAGGATATGTGCCTGAGTGTGTGTGTGGTATTACATGCATGTAGGTATGATGTGCACGCTTGTGCACATGAGAAGACCTGAGAACACCGAGTGTTCTGCTGTCCACTCTCTGCCTTATTTTCTTGAGAGAGGGTCTCTCACTAAACCTGAAGCTCAGCTGGTGAGCAGAAAGCCTCAGGAATCCTTCTGTCGTCCCCCCCACCCCCCACAGCACTGGAGTTACAGGCATGTAGATAGCCATGCGAGATTTTTCACATGAGTGCTGAGATTTGAACTCAAGTTCTCATGCTTATACACCAAGTGACCTTACCTGCTTAGCCATCTACACAGCCCTCGTTGTTTATATAACTTAACAAATGTTCATGTTATAATAAGTAGCTTGGCATAGTTATGTATTTTAAGCCAAGTTGAGACTCATTTGTGAAGAGATTTAAAGTTTTGTTTCTTCCCATAAATAGAAACATCCCAATAAAATTTGTAAAGCATATGTATCCAACTTCAAATAGTTGAGAAAAAAATAAAAATGAAAATGCCAAAAATCAAAACACAGGAGATAAAAAGGTGGCGGGAGATTGCATCAGGTAATAAATCTTTGACAGTAATGGGTAGTACCATTTTGTCTACCTTTCTGTGCAGGTAAGGCTCTTCAAGTAAAATACTAATGGGGAATTTTGGTAGAGGAAAACAGCCATCTACAAAGGATGGGGTGATGGGGGAACATGGGCAAAGTTCAATGATGTAAATGTATGAAAGCACCACAAAGAGACCCGTTGTTTATGTTTCCTAGAAACAAAAAATACAAGAAAACAAGAAGACAAATTTCTTAGGCAGTCTGATTTTTCAGGTGTCCATGTCATTTCTTCTTTCTGCTCTGAAGCTCACATGAATCTCTTTTCTAATTCTTGAAGTCCATTTTATCAGTTAAAGTATGTTTCTATATTAAGAATATTACATTAGAAACAAAATCCAAGATAGCCAAAACAATCCTGAACAATAAAAGAACTGCTGGAAGTATCACCAGTCCAGATTTCAAACTGTATTATAGAGAGCATCAGTAATTTAAAACACATGGCATTGACATAAAGAGATGTATTGATCAATAGAACAGAACCGAAGACCTTGGGACAATTCCACATACCTATAAACACCTAATTTTTTATTAAGAAACTAAAAATGCACACTGGAGGAAAGAGAGCATCTCCAACAAATAATGCTGGTCAAACTGGATAGCTGCGGGTAGAATAAAAACAGATCCACATCCATCACCCTGCACAAAACTCAATTCCAAATGTATCAAGAGCCTCATTGTAAGACAAGATATAGGGATCTTATAGATCAGAAAGTAGGGAATGAGCTTGAACTCATATGCACAGGAGAGCAATTTCTGATCTGGACATCAACAACATAGGCACTAAGACCAACAATTAACAAATGGGACTTCATTTGTTATGAAGTTAAAAGCTTTAGTATAACAAGACACCATCATTCGAGCAAAGTGGTCATCTTCAGAATATGAAATCTGATAGAGGGTTAGAATCTATAATATATAAAGAACTAAAAAAAACCTGAACATCAAGAAAACACAATTTTAAAATGGGGTACAGAATTAAACCATCTTCCAAAAATGAAACACAAATGGCTAAAAAACATTTTTAAAATCTTCAAAAACCTCAGCATTTTTAATATCTTCAATATCCTAAGCCACCAAGAAAATTAAAACTACTTTGACATTTCATCTCGCCCCAGTCAGAATGGCCAAAATCAATCAAACAAATGGTGAGAACGCAGGGAAGAAGAACACTTTTCACTGCTGGTGGGAGTGCACACAGGTAGACTCACTATGGAAATCAGTGTCAAGACGCCTCAAAAAGATGAAAACCAGTTTACAAGACTCGCTCTCTCTGTCTTGAATATATATCCAAAAGACTCAACATGCTACTACAGAGACACTTGTTCATCCATGTTTATTAGCACTCTAGTCATAATAACCATATTTCCAGACAGCCTAGATATCTACCAACCAATAAATGGAGTTTTCAGCTGTTAAGATAAGTGAAATAATGACATTTGCAGGTAAACAGATGGAGCTAGAAGCAATCATCATGAGTGAGGAAACCTAGATCCAATATTGAATGTTTTCTCTTATATGCAAATGTCAGCTTTTAAGTTTAGATATACATATTTCAATCCAAACAACAAAGGTTAGATAGCTAGCAAGAGACCAAGGAGTGGGGGTGATCTTCCAAGGGAAAGGAAACAGAATAGAGTATTACTAAAGACATAAAGAGGAAAGTAGGAGGATCAAATGGAAAGGAGAACTGGAGGGCAGAATAAAGGAGGGAATATAGAGAGACACCTAACACTAGAGGTCTTTATAAAGCCATATGGAAACCCAATAGTATAGAAGCTTCCAAATACACACACACACACACACACACACACACACACACACACACACACACTCACACATTCACAAAAAGTATTTCATACCACATGAAATAAACTTAAATGGAGTCACCTGATAATGAAAAAGACAATGCCTCAATTAAACATCTTATGCTACCAAATGAAACCACCAGTGACATGAATGGTTGTTACATTTTGTTGAACTTTTCCAAGGGGATCTCAAAGACACTTCCAAATATTACAAGCTATTGTCAAAGTTATTGGTTATTCACTATAGCCTAATGGTTAGGCCCTATTATTGAAGATACACCTTATATCAAACAAATAGAAATTGAGCTGGTGTCCAGCTCAAAGCTAAACCCCTGACTACTGACTAGTGTTTATGGTACTGGAAAGTATTCTCGAACATTACCAGAAAAGTAATTATCAATATCACCCAATTACAAACCCTGCAACCTACAACAGAGACTTGCCTGCAAGATACACTGGTACAATAATAGCACAAATGTCACAGGAGTAAGCAACCACTTTTTAAAATGAATTTTAAGGCCCACTCCATTAGTTGGCACTCATACCTGACCCTGCTAAAGTGGTCAAGAACCTCAGACTCATAGACTATGGGCCTAGGGGAAACCCTACTATTATTCTATTAGTGGAACACAGCAATAAAATGATTCCTAATGACATACTGATATACCCATATATCAGAGCATCATTCAACATCCATCAGAAAAGATCCTTCTTGTAGTAGATACTAATTAACAAAGAGATTCCCAACTGGACAATGGTCAGAGAGTGAGAGACTTTGGAACTCTTAACCCTTCATGGGCCATCTTTATCAAATATCTCCCCTCGGAGTTCCGGGGTCTATGTAGAAAAGGAAGTGGAAAGATTTTAAGAGGCAGAGGAAGTGGATGACTCCTAGAAACAGTGTCTTCAAGATACAACAGGACTGATACATCTATAAACTAGAGACTGTGATAGCATGCACAAGACCTGCACAAGTTCAAACCAGACAAAATCTCAGCGTGGAGAAAGGGAAGTGAGCATAAAGCCCCACCCCTCGTCAAGAAGCGATGCAGTTTTCTCCAATGGAGTGTCACTGATGCCCCCGCTCCAGGCAGGTCTCATGCCTATGAGTAGATGGCCAATACAAAATACAGTCCATGGGGGTTTTGTTTTTGTTTGTGTACTTTGTTCTATTTTTTTTTGTCTTATTCTATTTCTTTTAGTTTTTCTGAGTTTTTTGTTGTGTTTCTTGCATCTTTGTTGTTGGAGAAAGAAAGAACAGCAAATTGGGTGAGCTATGAAGTAGGGAGGAGTTGGAGAAGGAAAAAGAATTGATTAAAATATAAAAAAAAATAAAAGGAAATTTTAAAAATAAAACTAAAAAAAAGTATTAAATTAGCTGGGAGTGTTGGTACACACCTTTAATTGCAGTATTTGGGAGGCAGAGGTTGTTGTGGATTTGGTCTAATGCTGCATGTATTATGTTAATTTGGTCCCCAAAACTGCAGGAGAATCTGCATGTCTACACAAGATGTCGACAGAGCCTGCCCCAAGTTGGTTTTGATTGGTAAATAAAGTTGCCAGTGGCCAGCTGAGCAGGGAGACAGAGGCAAGACTTGAGGATTCCCAGACAAGAGACTGAGGGAGGAGCAGGAAGGAGAGAGCTGCCATGCCAGGAAAGGAATAGAAGCCACCACGTCTGAGGCTGAAGCATGCCAGACAGAGAACACAGCCTGAGAAGGCTGCAGGTCTGGGTCTGGGGCAGCCAAGATGGAATATAGGTTTTAGTAAGTAATAACTCAGGAATATCAGAGGGGGTGTATTAGCCATTGGAAGTCTGGATGTAGCCCAGCCATTGAACTGTTTAGGCATATTAAATATAAAGGGGGGTGCGGGGTAGCGAGGAGTGCACTGCCACCGCCTAGACCATTTGAGTAGTTATTTGGGTACAGTAACTAGTAGATCTCTGCTGAGTTTGAAGCCAGCCTGATCTATATAGTGAGTTCCAGGCCACACAAAGCTAGTGAGACCCTATCTCAAAAAATATATATATAAAAGAAGATGGAAGGAGGAGGAAAAAGAAGGAAGAAGGAAAGGAAGAAAGAAGAGAAGGAAGACAAGGAAAAGGAGATGATGATGATGGTGACCACAAAGACGAAGAAGACGACGATGACACTAATAGGCTAAAGAGATAGCTCAGAAGTTAAAAGCATTTGCTACTTTCGGAAGACCTGTGCAGAGTTCTCAGCACTCTTATCGGACAACTCACAAATGCTTCTAACTCCAGTTCCAGGAAATCTAATATCACTCTTGTCTGGCCTCTCCATGCAAACAGGTGTCCATAAAAATAAAATCTTTTTTTTTTATTTTTTGGCTTTTTCGAGACAGGATTTCTCTGTATAGCCCTGGCTGTCCCAGAACTTACTTTGTAGATCAGGCTGGCCTCGAACTTAGAAATTCGCCTGCCTCTGCCTCCCAAGTGCTGGGATTAAAGGCGTGCGCCACCATCACCCAGCAAAAATATAATCTTAAGAATATGTTAAATTTCCTAGATGGTAGACAATTGTGTTATAGCTATATAACTACCTATTTTCTTTAAAACAGATTATTAAAAGTTGGCCCATGATTCATTGAAGCTTGGGAAAGGTAACTTTGAAAACTACATTTCTTTTATTTTTTTAAAATTAGATATTTTCTTTATTTACATTTCAAATGCTATCCCGAAAGTTCCCTATACCCTTCCCCGGCCCTGCTCCCCTACCCACCCACTCCCACTTCTTGGCCCTGGCATTCCCCTGTACTGAAGCATATAAAGTTTGCAAGACCAAGGGGCCTCTCTTCCCAATGATGGCCGACTAGGCCATCTTCTGATACATATGCAGCTAGAGACACGGGCTCTGAGGGTACTGGTTAGTTCATATTGTTGTTCCACCTATAGGGTTGCAGACACCTTCAGCTCCTTGGGTACTTTCTCTAGCTCCTCCATTGGTACATTTACACAGTGGAGTACTACTCAGCTATTAAAAACAATGAATTTATGAAATTCTTGGGCAAATGGATGTATATGGAGGATATCATCCTTAGTGAGGTAACCCAATCACAAAAGAAGTCACTTGATATGCACTCACTGATAAGTGGATATTAGCCCAGAAACTTAAAAAACTCAAGATACAATTTGCAAAACACAAGAAAATCAAGAAGAACGAAGACCAAAGTGTGGATACTTCATTCCTCCTTAAAATAGGGAACAAAACACCCATGGAAGGAGTTACAGAGACAAAGTTTGGAGCTAAGACAAAAGGATGGACCATCCAGAGACTTCCCCATCTGGGGATCCATCCCATAAACAACCACCAAACCCAGACACTATTGCATATGCCAGCAAGATTTTGCTGAAAGGACCCTGATATATCTGTCTTGTGTGAGGCTATGCCAGGGCCTAGCAAACACAGGAGTGGATGCTCACAGTCAGCTATAGGATGAAAGCTACATTTCAAATCCTGGTCCTATGGTCTCTCCTAAGAGCTACAAAAGTCATCAAGAATAGCAGAGTAAACTCAGAACTCTTAATGTTTATGATTGTACAAGATATTTATAAAGATTTTGAAATCTCAGAATATTCTTACTTTTCCTTTTCTTTCAATGTGTCCTAGTAAGATGCTGGTTTCAGGGTTCAGACCATAGCTGTTTGGCCCCAGGCACCAGGGCAGAGCAGCACAGTGGCAGGAGTAAATGGAGGTGCAAGCCTTTACCTCATGGCAGAACAGGAAGCAGAATCAACGTTGGCTTTTCCTATATGACTCCAGTGTATAGGCAAAACTCTACTTGGGGCTATACTTTCTGCTATAAGTCTATTAAACACAAACACTGTCCAAAAGCATGAGCTGTAAGGAAATCCTGATACTCTAAACAGCACTGTGTTCCAGTACATTTTCTACCAGGAAGAATTTACAAAGGCTGGCTCTTAATTTTAAAAGTTCAACTTTTCCTTCTGCACTCCTACATAAACACAGAAAGAGACTCAACGTACATTTTCATTGAGTTTACTTGCTTCAAGGCGCATCCTGGTCTTCTCCATGCTTTCAATTTCTTGGACGATTTCAGCAGCTATTAAAATAAGGAGGAAGAAAAAAACTATCACACTGTCTGATCATTATTCTATACCTATATCAGGTTCTTAACAGTACAGCAAGACAGGTGGTAGAGACATGCAGATTCCTGTCTTCATTTTTGCAAATTTTCAAAAGTAAGTGTAGTGGTTTGGAAGGGAATGGCCTCCACAGGCTCATAAATTTGAATGCTATGTCTCCAGTTAGTAGAAATGTTTGGAAGGATTAGGGGGTATGGCATTGTTGGAGAAGGTGATTACTGGAGCTGGACTTTGATGTTTCAAAAGCCCACTTAGGCCCAGTATCTATATATCTCTCTCTCCTCTGTTCTCTCTCTCTCTCTGCCTAAAATTTGCATATCAGTGTGAGCTCTCAGCTACTGCTCCCATGTTGGGCCTGTCTGCCAGCCACCCTGCCTCCTGGCATGAAGGTCATGGACTCACTCTCTGAAACTGTAAGCAAACCTTCTATTAAGTGCTTCCTTTTATAAGTTGCCTAGGTCTTAGTGTTTTATTAGAACAGTAATGAAAATAGTAAGTTTAGCAACATATCAAAGTAGTACATTAAATGAAGAGTGTGGCGTTTTAACATATAACTCTTCTATGCATCAAAATAAAACTGTATAACATGTAATTTTTACCTTCTCTTAATATATAAACTGTAATTTTAATGAAATATGAGAATTAATTTACTACTATGAGTTAAGTTTTTAAGAGGATATCCACTCTAACTGTAATATATTAAATGTAGTAAAACTTAGCAAGGAGAGGAAAAGATTTGCAAATACCAAGGGACACGCCCTTGCCTCCAAAACCAGTATCTGAAGGCAGTTTCCAACCGCTCAGAGCAGGAGATCAAGAAAATGTCCTGTCACACATTAAATGCCTTTCTTTAAACACCAATGGTGCAGCTTTGCAAATGCTGCCTTTCTGTATCAAAAGTCAGTCTATTAAAGTACATGAGGTACAGAAGAACTGACATTCATCTTTATATGTAAAAAGTTATTAAGTCTGGGATTTAATTCAATATATTCTATAGAGAGGCTTTAAAAGAGACACAGAAAAAACTAGGATTGTTTGATAATTGCTTATACTGGAGGATAGATACATGGGGGAGATAGGAGTACTTCTCCTCTACACCCACTTCAATCTCCTCTGTACCACTGCAAATAATCGTACTCAAGCCTACTTCAAAATTCAAGCAACTTCTTCACTTAAAAGATTTTCTTCTCCAAGCACTGAGCTGTATCTGCCTCCTTAATATGGAAAAACTGATAGAAACAATGTAGACAATATCTTCTGTGAACAAGAAATGTTCATCTCCTTGTGAGCCTTCTGAGTCATGGCATAACACAAAAGCAGAAGTATTTACATTCTATCCAATGCATTAACACTAGTACCATTCTGGCACACTCTACAGTAGTAATATATATTATATTATATTATATTATATTATATTATATTATATATTAAGATTAAGATTGGGTACAAGCTAAAGGCTTAAGCTATCTTCAGAAAGACTTCTAATTCTGCTTGGGACGTAGAGAGCTAACAGCAGCATCACACTCACTATAATGACAAGGAAAAGCTAGACAATCTATGCAACTATAATTTTGTTTGAATCCATCAAAGTTAAAATTAAACAGCAAGTGCATGCCCTAAAATCCCAAAACAGGTGGCAAGGTTGGGATGGACCATGAGCACCAGGTCACAAAAAGCAATTCCCAGGAGAGAGACTGCAGTGACCCCACAACTGAGTAAGAACACAGCTAAACTTTTTGATGGATTGCAAAAGGCCAAGGGTGGCTTCCAAGAAAGTTGAAAAACACTGAGAGGCTCAGACACAGGACATCAATTGCAGGCTGTTTCTACAGAATGCCAGCACTCCCATTTTTCTGCTTCCTGGCACACTGAGATGGTAGGAGACCCAGCTACACACTCAGCATCACAGTCTTCATCATGCCTTCCCAACCATGTGAATGAGTTGAAATAAACCTTTTCTTTAAGTTGCTTCTTAGCTATTTGATCATACCAATGAGAAAAGTAACAGATACAAAAAAGTTAGTGAAAAAACAAGATGGGTCTGGTGGTACATGCCTTTAACCCCAGCTTGTGAGAGGCAGAGGCAGGTGACTCTCTGGAGTTCAAGGCAAGCCTGTTCCACAGAGAGAGTTCATCCAGGGCTACACAGAGAAACCCTGACTCAAGAAACCAAAAGCAAAAAAACAAAACTTAGGATAGAACAATGAAGTCATTGTTGTAAAGCTGGCCATGTTGTTCATAGGCCTTTGGAAGTAGCATGGAGAAGAACTGTAGAAGAGTGAACGGCTGCAGGCTAGAGTCCTAGAATACTCTTAGGGCAGCTTGGTAGGCCGCTGTGGTTGGAAAGAGGAAGACCAGAATGCTGAAATGTGAACAATGAAGACTGCACTCAAGAGTTTCCGAGGGCAACAGAGTTCTCTAAGGACTAGAACTACACTAGAGGTCATCTGTGTCATGCTCTAGCAAAGAATCGGACTGCATTCTGCAATTCTGACTATTTCAGTGAGGATGAATTTAAAAATAATAGGCTTTGTTTGGTGGAGAAAATCTTACAATAGTATAACATTCAGGCTTTGGCATGGCTACTGCTCAGTGAATTTATCCTAATTCATAAAACACAGAACAGAAAAATATAAAAAATGTGCAATTTAAAAAGAAAAGGAGCTCTAGCATGGGTAAAGTAGTAGACAGGCTGCTGGCTGGTACTGGTGACACAAACCTTTAGTCCCAGCACTGAAAAGGCAGAGGCAGGTGGATGTCTGTGAGTCCGAGGCTAGCCTGGTCTACAAAGTTCAGGACAGCCAGTGGCTTGGGAGGAGAAGGATTTGGGGATAGTCACAGTATTCTCAGGAGGCATTTTCACTTTATGAAAATTTACCACACCATGTACTTTTCTGTTTTTATATCATTCTTCTTGTTTATAAACATAAAGCAATTCTAAATGTTCTTACCTATAAAGAACTCCAAAATGTATGGATGGCTGACTGAGAACTATGGGGAGGATCCTGACATTTGTATGCATCAGTACCGACTAAGGATGTCTGTTTATGTATAATAATCACAGTAGAAGCATCCACTGAGCTCTAACGACTTGTAAGGTACTGTGCTCGGTGTGTTCTGTCACCTCGAAAGAATACAGCATGGAGGATTATAATCCTCAAGCTACAGGTGAGAAAACTGAAGGACAGAGATGTGATTCGCTCACAGTCACTCAGATTAAAGGAGGAGGAGTGTAAGACGCTACATCACTCTTTACCACCTTGCAGTCTCTGGAAAGAGACTCAAAATTGCCAGCAGTGATTCTCAGAGAAGGGACCTGGGGCAGTGAGACAGCCTGAGAGGAAGACTGCCTTAGCACAGTGTTCTACAGGTAGCTCTTAAAATTCATTTGCTTATCTTACCTACTACCAAAAAAGTACTTACTAAAATTCTTTCTGTGGTTTATAATCTCTGAGCTACATACTTACTTTATGCAGAGATGAGCACAGGGGTATTACTTTACCTGATTTAGGATGCAAAGCATCGCACTGGGCATTATACATGTGCACAAACTCCTGATGCCTTTTAATAAGCTGCTGTTTGTTTCCTTGAACAGATAAGCCATACTGTTTCAGCTTTTTCTTTAAATCACGATCAGAGAGCAAGTTATATACAGTTTTGGGCAACGGCTTCCTTTTGTGAGCAGAACTATGACAAACAAACAAAAAAGATCTTAGGATTACTGTGAATTATCAAGCATTCTCAGATAAAACAGTAAGTTTCCTTCCCAATACCTGACTGACTAGAAGAATAGTTGAGACATTAAGATAAAAGGATGGGAAAACAGCTAAGTCAATGGAGTACTTGTTTCATATGCATGAGTTTCATATGCATGAGTTTGGTCTCTAACACTTGTTTCATATGCATGAGTTTGGTCTCTAACATCCATATAAAAAGTTGGGGAGATAGAAACAGAGGCATCCTTAGAGCTTGCTAGCTAGCTTGCCTAACTAATGACCAAGGCCAGGCAGGCCCAAGTGAGAGACTCTGCCTCAAAGAACGAGGTAGAACAGACTCCTGAGTGTGATACCCAGGGTTGACCTCTGGCATTCACACACATGCTAACATACACATGTACCCCAAACCATGAGCATGCATACTCACACCCACACAAAGGTGTGGTGTATTCTGACTAGAGGTTCAGCTCTAAGGGTAATTAGATGCATAATAAGCAGTTTTCAAAGTGGTCTTCACAATTGCAATCATTTCAAAATTACAACAGCAAATTAGTAAGATCTTAAGACTAAGAGGGTTTAAAATAAAAAAGATTTAAAAAGAAATAAGCAAAGACAGTTCATAAAAGGCTGTGCTTCTCAAATTTCAGGGGAACCTCAGAACTACCAACAGCATCCAGCTACATGGTGCAGGCCTGAAGGTGGAAACTGAAAGTCTTTACTTTCCAGTTTCCCAAGGTAAATCTGATGCTGCAGTGGTCCAAAGGTCATACTGGGAGCACTATTACAGTCAAGTATAGATACAATAGTTCTACTCACATGAGGATTATTCCCTGACTAAATTATGTCTTTTATTCCCAATCAGTAAAGCCTGAAAGCCAGAAATAACTACTTAATTGTAAAATGACTGCAACTTCAAGAGTCTTTTTCCAAGATTGTTCTTATAATGGCATCCAACTGGACTCCACAAGATTGATGAAATTATGGTAAAATAAAATCAGAGTAGGTAGCAACAACTAACTCACTTTACAGTGTTTATGACAAGTACAAAGGAAGGGGTGATTCATTAAGTCTCTAAGTAAAACATTCATCCAGGACAGACTACTACATTCACAACTATGAAATGCTAATAAACATCTGTGGTGTCCGGCAGCATTCACAAGGAAAGCACCATCAGACGTCGACCATCTCTATCAAGAACTTGAGACTCTGAAGCCAGAGAAACATCTCCCCAAGCATGACATGCACTGATCTTTTCCATGCTGAGTAGGTGAAGCTAAATATTGTAAGTCAGGGGTCTCAGAACCAGGACATCAATAGAAAAGAGTTCTGCTCTGAACCAAGTGACAGCTCCACACAGGATGGGGTCAGGGTGATCAGCCACACTCAGCAGTGTCCTTCAGTGTTATAAAGGAAAGACTGTGAAGCATAGAGACCGTTATGTGACCAAACCCAAGGCCAGGATGTAACTAAACAGATTCAGGTCCATGTTTCCCTAAGTATGTCTGAACAATTTTGTAAGAAATACTTCTGAGGACAAAAAATAAACAGAAAAACTTGGAGTAAAGCCAATTTAGGAATTGGAAAACAAAACCAACACCAGCAGCTATCTCAAGTGTAGGATCTCTCAGCAGTCTACTGAGTGACATGGTACAGGCTAGTTCTAAGTTGCATTGGAGACCAACTGGCAAGGCTCTCTGTGCAGCCACATTTGGAACACAATTGGACAGAGCTAGAAGCATTAGAAGAATACAACAGAGCCTTCTGGAAAGAGAACAATCCAAACAAGATCATAAGTACAAATTCTCTTCAGGGAGAAAATACTCAGAAACTACTTCAAACTCATTTTCTGGGGTGAAACACAAGGAAAAAAAGCAGGTCACAAGATACCGATTAATGGCTTAGAAAGTCATCTTGGGATATCTCCTTGTATTATCCCAAATCCCCGCCCCCTAACTAGCAACATAACCATCTAAATACGATTCCCATCAACAAACTGTGGGTCTAAGAAGGCAGTCCTTGTGAGCACAGTGCTAGGCAGGCTTGGAGTTAAGGCCAGCTTGTGCTGTGAGTTAGCAGCACACTGCCACACTTCAGCCTTTGTAAGTCACAGCCTGCCCCAGGGAACCTGCATTCACTCCAAACTGACTTAGAAACATTAAGTGGCACCTTTTCAGTTTTAATAATTAAAACAATAAGATGATCTTGCCTTCTAAGAGAATGCTTTTGGGAGAATATTCCTCAAAACAGATGAACATAAGAGCCAATCACCCTCTTCACCCCTTTCCAGCTATCACTGAAGTCTCTAGCCCCCTTCTCTTTCCCACTCTCTCTGGACTCTCACAGATTGTCTCCAACTTCACCCCACTTCATTCCCTGTGCTCACCACTGTCCTGTTTACCACCTGACAGTGCAGGTAGACTGAGGCCTATACCCTGTTTTTAAAAATAAAATCTCCCCTTGACCTTGCTGCTCATGCTTCCTCCAGCTACATCTACCCAGACTCAAACACGACCCTGCTTCTCTATCGTCTCCACCAGCCACTGATTCCCAAAGCCCTGCAATTTACCTTCAATTAAAACATCACTCCTTGAATACTAAGTGGACTATTTCAGATTTGGTGACCGTGGTACACAAATGACACAAAGCAGCACAGTAGTTGAGGTACAAACCCCATCCTCACAACTTACTAGTACTGTCATTTCTGGGTGTTTTGGAGAGAAGGTCATTATATCCCACACATACTCTCCCATACATATCCCATACATATCCCATACATACTCTCCCATACATATCCCATATATATCCCATACATACTCTCCCATACATATCCCATACATACTCTCCCATACATATCCCATACATACTCTCCCATACATATCCCATACATATCCCATATATATCCCATACATACTCTCCCATACATATCCCATACATACTCTCCCATACATATCCCATACATACTCTCCCATACATATCCCATACATACTCTCCCATACATATCCCATACATATCCCATATATATCCCATACATACTCTCCCATACATATCCCATACATACTCTCCCATACATATCCCATACATACTCTCCCATACATATCCCATACATACTCTCCCATACATATCCCATACATACTCTCCCATACATATCCCATACATATCCCATATATATCCCATACATACTCTCCCATACATATCCCATACATACTCTCCCATACATATCCCATACATACTCTCCGGCACAGAAGGGGGAAATCAGAAGCTCTGGGCTGGATGACACTGAGCAACCTGGGCTGGCCTACTTTTTAGTAGTCTCGGAGTCTCCTGTCTTAGCCTCCTGAATGCTTGGACTGGCTGGCACATCTCACTAACCTCAGCTAAAATATTCTTCTGCATCATTTTTGCAGGGCATCATTATGCTATTGAACATCCTATTCAAAAAAAGTTTTTGAAAAAGCGCACTAGGATTCAATTCTCAGCACCACATACATACAGACAGATGGATAAATAATATACAGTAAATTTTATTTAAATTAATACTTAAAATACTACATTTTAATTGTTTAAAGATGTATATAAAAATATTAAAACATCCTAAGAACTAATGAAAGATTTTACATTCTTCAAATTCAAGCTGTCCTTGCTCTCTTTGGGCAAGGCCTCTGCATGACCAACTGAAAATTCTAAAAAGAAAGTTTAAAAGATAAGTGAATTCTAAGTCACTAGTTTCTCTAAATCATAATGTATCAGAGAGCAAGCGCTAATCTGCTCCTGAAATATGGCAGAGTGTGAGCTGAAGAAGGAAAACAAGAGGATGGAGAGGTAACCAGCACTAAAGGGAAAATCAAACACGGAAGGAAACAGAAGTTCTAGTCACCAGGACAACGGGAGTCCTGGTTTTGATTGACATCTATCAGGCAGAGAAGCATCGTGCAAAGGCAGGTCAGAGGCTGTGCTCACCTTCGCAGGCTCTCCTTCTTCTCTTCACGTGATAAACAACTGTCTAAATGCTTATTGATATGATTTTCTGGAATGCTGACCCCACAAACAGGACAAGACACTGCATTTAAAAGAGAGGGGGGAGACATTATTAGCCATAGAACAGGCAAAAATTACACTGACATCTTTCAGTAATTTAAAGACAGAATCCCAGCTGATATGCTCTTTAAAAGAGCCAGGAGAACAGGCAAACGGGTTACTAGTAACTAGCTGCTTTGCGGGAAGTCCCATGATCAGAACCCTGGGCCTAGAGGCTGCACTTAGGTTTGGGAGTTAGCCAGCTGGAAACAGGGTACTAGGAAACCACAGCGCTGAGTCTCCCCAGGCCGCAGGACATCTCACACAGGACATCTCACACAGGACATCTAACACAGGACAAGCACAGCCTCAGCAACTCTGTAAACAAGTTCCACCTGGGAGTGAAACCAAGGCTTCGCTGGCTCCTTACAATCTGGCTGAACTACTGACCTCCTGGCTCCCGGGCCAGGTCCTCCTTACTAAAGCTGCAGCTTTGTGGAGTTGCAGTGAATGTGGAGGTGCCCACAAAATGCAGTTTCCAAAGAAGGAAGGCTTGTGGCACCAGAGTCCCCAGACTCCCTACTCCTTCTTTTAGTAGCACAGAGAAGTGTATCTATTTTACATGTTATGGTCCATTCTAAGATTTCATTTGGATAAAAAAGAAAAAAATTCTACAAGAGCTGAAAACATGTCCATATGAAATAAAAATATAACAACAAAAACCACAGACGGAGTGATCTCCAGGCTGAGATGTTGATACGCATAATCAAAAACTAAAATAGAAAAAACCTTAAAAATACAAGTACTAATAAGCTAATTTCAATTTTCTAGTAAACACTACTGGCCTTCAACTGTGGGTTGTATGGGTTTGCTAAACAACACACATTCTTAGTAAAAGATAAGGTCCTAAAGACTGGCTGTGAGTTTTCCAGATGACCCTTCATACCATAATCCTGGCTCTGTCACCATTAGGCCACTCTGCACCACTGCAGCATGGAAACACCAGAGCTAGTATATAAACAGAGGAGGAGGGCAGGTTCCAGGCAATCGGTATTTACTGACCAGGTAGCACATCCGGTCAGTTTTCAGCTATTCTGTCAGCCTGAGTATACTGTAGGAAGAGTGAGATAACAAACTGGCTACAGAGACATTCTGGGAGAGCCAGGAAATAAGTCAGGCTCACTGAAGTACATGTCCTATACCAATAAAATAAGCCCTAACCACGGACTGCATCAATGCCTGAGACATGGTGAGGTGAAACCCAGTCCAGTCTTTCTCCCCCTCAAAAGTGCTGCCTATTAATCTCACACCACACAAGTGAGACTTCCTTAAGTATAAAAGTGCACATATAAAAGTGCTGCCTACCTTTAGTATCCAGTTTCATAGTGGATGTAGAGGGAGTCACAGGACCATTAGCATCCGAGAGCCCCAGTACCGGCTTTCCTAGGAGACTTGTCTCTTTAATCTCAGCAGAGGTGCTTAGCTCTTTTTGAGGGCTGAATTTCCTCTCATTTTCTTTTCCCAACAACTCAAATACACAGTCACCAGTTTCTCTAATCAGGAACTTATCCATTAACCTGTTCGCCTGTTTGACAGGGTGTTGGGCGGCGTCAGCATTATGCACTTTAACAACAACCTTCTTTGAGGTGGAAGACACAGGAGATATGGGTGGTGACTCTAAAGCAAACTGCAACAGGTGAGTCCTTGAAACACACAAAACAAACAAATGGGTAAATAAGATGCCAAGTTATGCATAATACACTGAGTCTCCCTAATTAATACTTGGTTCCTCTGAAACACAGAACTTATGTCACAATCACAATCAAACTAAAACGTTTCTTTTAAAATGCAGGAAATCATTATTAAAAGGCAGTGACTAGAACTTAAAGAGTATACTGGGTTCTAGGTGCTGATATGACACTTACTCTACAATGGCTAAGTAAAAGCTGGAGAAAGACATAAAGCAACAGTTAGCACTACGACACAAGCAACCCAAAAGTATGATCCCTGGGAGAAGAGAGACAAATGAAGTGATGCAACCCTGACCCAAGACCTTCACCTGGGAGCACCTTCTCGGATTTGTACGTTGAACTGACATCGAAGCAGAAGTTACCTCCCTGACCAGGGAGAAGAGAGCACAATTCTGGGCAGAGATGATGAGAACGAGAGGGACGGTGTGCTAGGCATGTAGGAGGGAGCCAGGAGAAGGAAACCCTCACCCATCTGCAATCGTCTCCAGGGTATGCAAGGACCAAACGCCACAAGCCTGGCAGGAAACAGACATTGGTAAACAGATGCCAGAGGCAGTGCTAGAAAGATGCTCAGCTTAGCCCAGCCAAAATGGATACCTTCACGGAGACCATGTGGCCTGCCTGAGGTGAGATGTCAGAGGTCGCACCTTAGGAAAGGGGACCGCTCTGTGCACAGAGTGTGTTCACACAAATGTGCACGTGTGCATATGTGTTTCCATCTGTACACCTAAAGCTCGTGTATGCACATGAGTCATAAAGCCTCACTAGAGGTAGGTAACCTGTGGGGACAGAGGTCAGAAAAAGTGAGGAAAACTAACACAGAATCTAGTAATACACTGCACCAACCCTTAACAGAACAAAAGCAAAGAGCCGGTCAGGTAACTGCGTGTCAGAACAAAACGCATTTACTTTCAAAAAGTATAGTTTTTCTTTCCTGCTGCTCTGGGTTTGTCAATGTGCTGCCTCTTTCCTTCCTTCCTTTCCTTTCTTTTTGTATTTTTTTTTCCCCCTGTACAGGGTCTCATATAAAGCCCTGGCAGGCCTAGAACTCACCAATCTGATAAAATGCTACTTAAAAACAAAGCAACAACAATAAAAGCTCACAACTCTTATCAACCATCAGTGATAACAAATGAGCTACCTCCCCCCAAGACTGAACAAAGCACAGATGCCAACCACCACCATCTCTCTCCTAAAACTGCAGAAGACGTCCTGAGTCAATGCAAAGGTAAGACCAAGAACAAGAGCCAGGAACAAAGACTACAAAGATTATAAAAAGAGGAAAAGATTTCATTTTCATAGGAAAAGTTAGGTACACGGTAAGTAAGAAGGCTGGTTCACTATATTACCTTCCCTACTTTCATGTATATTTAAATTTTTTCACAACTTAAAAAAAAAAGAAAAAGATAAAAAAATAAAGGAAAACTAAGCTAAGGATGGCAGCACATGCTGATAACCTCAGCACTCAGCAGGATGAAGCAGAAGATTCTAATTCCAGTGTAATTTCAATCACATAATGATGCTGTATCTAACACAATCAAGAAAAAGGTAGGGAAAGGAGGGAGGGGAAGGAGGAAAGAGGGAGTGAGGGAGTGAGCAAGAGAAGGAAGTTGGAGGGAGGGGAAAAACAGGAAGAAGGTTGAAAGAAAGGATCTTGGTCTTAGGAAACAAATAAAAAAAATTTTATATAAATCATATATATGTTTACACACACACACACGCACACACACACATACACACACACACACACCACTGGGTTCAGTAGTCTCTTATCCCTCCAGCCCCTGGATTTAGTACAAAGAAGATTCTGAGAAAAGCTTTCCTATCACAGTAGCAAAGGAGAGGAGACAGTATTCAGGCAAAGATGAGCCAGCACTGGTACTTTCAGCATGCTAGTGGTCATTTTCTTGCCTTTATTCCACAATCTGGGTGAGTTTTACTTCAGGTGGCTTTCTTATTTCAAGGCATGCCAAGAAGACTATGGAAGACAGTAGTAGCAAGACCACAACAAACTATTCTCAGGGCTAAAATTGAAATCAATTCACTTATTCCAGTACCGTGTACTCTTGCCAGAGAATCACAATAGAAAATAAAACCTATACTCACGAAAGTTACAGAATAAGGAAAAAATGAACACGTTTATACAATTTATGTGAAAAATGCTAATACAATGGAGCCTAATGGCTAAGAAAACAAACAAACAAACCCAACTCAGTGGTAGAGAGATTCCCTAGCACGTGGAAGGGTAAGAGTGCCAGCCCTACCCCAGGAAAAAATACATAGAATAAAGTAGAATGCAGCCAAGCAGGGGAAGATGAGGGAAGCGTTCTTTCCATCTTTCCAGCTGGTCATAAAGCCTCACTAGAGGTAACCTATGGGAACAGAGGTCAGAGAAAGTGAGTCTAAACCAGGTGGCCACCTGGGAAGATACTGCTTCACCTACAAAGAACAGCAAGCACAAAGTCTGGAGCCAGATGCAATCAACATGGCAGAGAACAAGACCTGGAACTTAAGTTAACTTAATATGCTGAGTCATAGTTGTTTATTCAGCGCTAGAGCCATGAGGTGAGCAGTTTGGGGCTCTCTTGGCTGTCTGAGATCTAATTTGTTTGCCTTTCTAAACTAGATGACTTGAAGCAGACCAGTGAAACTTCCTGGGACTTTATTTACCCATCTGTACAATAAGATGCTGATCCTAGTCTTCCAGCTCTAAAAGTCCTTATCTGTCCACGAGAATCTGAGTGCCTGTGATGAGTGCTGTTTGGTTCTACGGTGCCAGATCACTTTCATACGAATTCATAAGGGTGATGGAAATTAAGGAAAAATGACTAACTCCATTTAAATGTAAACATCTGCTTGGAAATTAGCATCTCTGTCTAATTTATTCTAGGTTATATGAATTGCAAAATATTTCTTGGTTTTAGATGTCATCTGTTTTCATGTTTTTCCAAGCCTTTCTCCCAGACTTCAGATTCCTGTCAACAGCCTATCTCCCATTTATCCTTGAGCCCCTTAAGAGCAAGCTAACCCTTGACACATCCAAAGGAGACTGCTGGTACTCTTCTGCTCTGTGCCTGCTCTCACTCTTGCTGTGTCTCTTAACAGCAGCACTTCCCGAATGCCAGGATGAAGGTGAGCCACTACATCGGGCTAAGAACATTACTTTAAAACAAGGCAAGAAAAAGGGTGTTCTTTGAAAAATGAACACCAAAGGTCAAAAGAAAATGTAAAAGAACGTCATCCTTGTATCTGAAACCTCTTAAAATTATTTCCCATAACTTATTATTCAATTTAGAATATTAAATTTTTAAAAATCCAAATGGCATATAAAATGGTAAGGGCAAATGAGAAAGACAAGAAATAAAATCAACAAGCAATATAAATATCTTACATTTTAGTCATAAGATTATTCTTCTTCCCTCATCAATCTTACCAGAGTTCAAACAAATCATGATATCAATTAACTTCTGTTTCATCCCTACTAATTTTGCAGATGAGGTACCACAGCACCACACGTGATGACCATCTAAGAAACAAAACAGGCACCTGCTCAAGGACGATGCTAAGAATGATAATGCCAAGAAGGTAGCCCAAGGAGAATGACGAACTCAAATACAGCCACATAAGATAAACCTTCAAAAGTAAAACAAATCAAAGAAAACAAAAAGTCCAGGAGATGGCTATCATTAAGTGACTTTGGTGGGAGTATGAGAACTCAAGTTCCAGACCCAGACCTCCCATAACGAGCTGGGGCTGGCAGTGTAATCCTGCAGCCTCAGCACTAGCCAGGCAGGGACAGGCAGACCCGAAAGCTTACTGGCTCATCAGCTACACAAACTCGAAGTTAGTGAGAAACACCCCCCCAAAACTCGAGGAATGATCACAGGAAGACATCCATCCAATACTGATCTCTGGCTTTGACACCCTCACACACACATGCAAGTGTACCTACACACATGCACATATATCATCATTAACAAGTACACATATAACATTCACACATACCTAGGGAAAAAACCTAATAGACATGACATGAGTTTTTACAGTATACAATACAGAAAGCAATGACTTCAATAGGAGAATCAGAGAAACACATAGTTTCTTATTCTAGAAAAGTGTACTATTACATGGCCTCACAAAGAAATTAGCTAACCAGCCAGTTGCTGCAATGGCATATTAGAGTTCACAGAGCATTAAACATAATCATCTTTATGATACAAACCTATTAAAAATGTGCAATTCTACTAGAAGTCTGAAGACATTTTTAGAGACAAGGTCAGGTATCTCCATGAATTTTCCAACAAGTAAAGAGGTCTCATGCATGGACATGTGCACTAACAACATAATTAAAACAAATACAAGGTATATTTGGTAGAACATGCCTTTCTATATCCCTTTGGGAAACCAAACTCATATCCAAACCTTCATGCATTTGACAGTTAAAGAACACAGCTATGTACGACAGCTTTATAGAGAAGCAGTTGCATGTCTCACACAATATACCATATTACACATGCTGAGTAAATCTGATTAAGAATTAATAGGTTAAAATATAACAAATAGAACCAATTAAATATGTGAACAAAGGGTTAATATACACACCTGCATAAAAACACATATTCTCTAGAGCTGTCCACTAAAACGTCTTAGAGGCTAACATCCCAGAAGCAACACAACACCAACTATAAATAAAGTGCCAAGATATCTACACTTTAACTCTTAATTCTTCAAAACGGGAAAGTTTCTGGTAGAGAAAACCTTGTGACTACTTATTAGACCTTCCCCTGTGCGGTGGCTATCACCCTTATTAGACCTTCCCCCTGTGCGGTGGCTATCACCCTTATTAGACCTTCCCCTGTGCGGTGGCTATCACCACTTCCCTTCTTTGGCTCCAGGATGTAACCCTGCACTCCCTAACGGAAAGGGCATGGGGAGGAGGCACACATAAAGAGCACAGGCAGTGAGTGGTTAGTCACCAAACTGAATCATACCGTGCAAAATTCATGCTTTTTACCAGTTCATCTAAGAGGCGATTATTTCTCAGGTCTGGCTCCGTTACTGCCTAGAAAAGGAAAACAACAGATGGAAAAGGTCAAAAGCAGTCATTAACTTGTCACAATCTTGTTTTTGAAAATGTCTGACCTGCCCTCCTGGGGCTCTCTGTCCCACTAGTATTCCAGGAAAACTTCAAAATAAAGTGGATTCATCTCATACTAACATAACTTTAGCCAGTGAATCAGGACCTGCTAACCGGAAGCCTGGCAACAGCCCTCAAAAGCATGTTAAAACTATCTGCTATTCACTCTGACCAACTAAGACAAAACCCAGTATGAGCAAGGATTTTTTTCCTTAAAATGCCAAAACTCTAGCTTTCCCTAATTACTTAGAAACAAAAGAGAGAAGCTCTTCTATGCAATAACTCTAGGAGAGAAGCATTAAGTGTTCAGAGGGTTAAAACTAAGAAACTCAAGAACACCAGAGAAATATCCATTACCGCAGCAGTGGTGTCACCTGGAATGAACGCCACGGTACAAGTCTACCTTTACAAAGACAGCAGGCAGTGACAGAGACCTCCAAGTCTGGAGGCAGCTGCTCTGTTTCTGACACAGGGAAACGGTTTAGACAAATTCAGTGACATCCTGACACGATGTGCTTGCTGGCCAGAGTGGTCACACCTCCAGCTCCCTGCAGCTTCCTTTTCAAGAGACCTGTGTCTCTTCTTTCTTTACCCAGATATGAGTTTAATTTTCCATTTTATCTCCCTCTCTATCTATTCTCACCTCAAGGAAAAGTCTCAGATATGGACAACACACTCGCTCATGTTTGTTCTGAAAGGGCTGCTCTGGGAGGGCAGTAAGAGACCAGGGAGGCCTGGGGGAGCCCAGCTGCCATGAATCTCTCGCCTCCTACAAATATATCCACCAACCCTTCCCAAACGAAGACTCCCAGCACTAGTTTGCATACAAAGTGAAAAATTATAAAAAGTTAGGAGGCACAAAAGCACAAACTGTAGGAATCAAACAGAATTAGAGCCTTTTACTTCCTAAAAATACATTAGGGTATCAAAATTCTTGATGAGAAAGGGAATAAAACCCATGTCTCTTGTGCATACTTAAGAAATGTTTCCTGGAAATGTTCAAATGGCTTAATTCACTGACTACATATCAATCACCCTGTGCATTTTTGTGGACACATAAAGCAAAAAAATTTGCCCTAATCAACAAAATTTATAAAAAAAAATTAAAAACTTACCACGCAACAAGTTGGGCACTGAGTTTTATAGGATAAAAACTTTCTTATACAGAGTGAACAATCTGCAAAAAGACACAAAATGTAACATAGGAAGTTACGTTATTCAGTAATGCAGGAATCTGACTTTTACAATGTTGCCTTCCGACTAGAAAGTGATTTCATTCCAAGTTTCTAGTGTCCTCTTGCTCCACAAGTGTTTACATGTATATCTAAAAAGCACTGTTAAAGAAAGAAAGTGCCTCTAGTACAGTGACTCTCTAAGCTCCCACAGCTCTGTAAGCACACAGCACTCCCTCTTTGCCCACTTTGTGACCACAAGGACACACTGAAGCCCTGGGCTTATTTTATACACATGCCCGATAGCTAGTATTTCCCACTTGAAAACAGAAAACTTGAAAATGGGATATACAGACACAACACATATCCAGGTTATTAAGTGAAGATTTCTACACCCTAAAACTGTGAGGCCCACAACCCCATACTTAACAAGCACTTGGGTGGCAGGTACCAAACAATACACGGGGCTAAGGGTTTGTTTTGTTGTTGTTGTTTTGTTTTGTTTAATCTCAAATAGCCAACAAAGAATGGGGCAACTATATTATAAAGTTAAGCAGGAAATAAGTAAATACTAAATTATTCACACCCGGGGCAGCATACAATGAAAACTCTCGGGTGTAATAAATTGACACTTTGCTGGTGGCTCCTTTACGCAAAGCTGAACTAAGGGAGCCTTTTAGTTGAGGAAGCAAAACCAATATGGTTTTGATGGTGTAAGTATTCATAAAGAAGCACTGCCAGTTCCAACAACAGTACTCCAAGGAATAAAGGGATAGACTATGGCCAAGAACAAGAGAGAAAACAGGTTGAGCTCTTCTGGGCATTGCAGAGAAGCTGGAAGTTGCCATTCAGATGGAAGTGGCCATTCAGTTGCTGAGCAACCTGAAAACCCAACAACTTGCCCTAGATCCATGGAAAAAGCAAGATCATAGGCTAAACTGCTACCCTCCCCCAGAAAACCCAGACAGAAAACCCACTCAGGGAGGAGAGACCACAGCAGAAAGCACCTCAGGAGCCAGAAAAGAAACCTGTCCTGTAGCCACCACCAAAGAGAACACCTGAAGTGACTAACAGCTGTGGGGCAAATCTGAACGTTGGTATTAGGAGTGGGATAGCACTCTGACAGGCCTGACCATGCTGGTTTTTGGAGAAACAGAGAATGCTTTGGGACTGTGGACTGGGAAAGCAGTTGAAGTAGGGCTTAATGGGCCATCCTAGTAAAAGCTTAGAAGACAGTAGTGCTGAGAGCAATGTGGACTGTGGAGGCCCAGCTCAAAAGATTTCATAAAGGATTATTTGCAACATTCTTGTGGTATGTTAGCAAAGAATATAGCTACTTTCCACACCTGTCTTAAAATGTTGCCTGAGGCAAAATTGAAAATAATGGATTAATTTCCTTGGTAAGGGAGATTTTAAGACAGTCAAATACTGACTCTGTCAAGTAGTTCTTAGAAATCACTCTTGGGTCTACAATGAAAAAAAGCAAAAAGTACAAAATGTAGTTTGAAAAGGAGAAAAAAAAAATTTTTTGTTTTTGTTTTTCCAAGACAGGGTTTCTCTGTATAGCCCTGGCTGTCCTCGAACTCAGAAATCCACCTGCCTCTGCCTCCTGAGTGCTGGGATTAAAGGCGTGCGCCACCACGCCCGGCAAAAAGGAGAAAATTTAATGTCAGAGCCAAGGCCTATGCTGAAGAGATATGAAGATTAAAGAAAGCTCTGTTATACAATGGAATAGTGGAAGGGGTGCACCAGAGCAAGACCCCCTCTAGCCAAGCTTCCACCTTGTCAAAAGGCAATGCCTGAGGAATTTTCTGCTGCTAAAAACAAAGGAAAGCTTCTAGAAATATAATTCAAGGAGGGGGCCAGGCTCTATCCTGAGTGAACAAAAAACTTGGCAGAGTTGTCCATGGGATTCTTGCTCTCAAGTCAGAAGGATGCACAAGCTAAGTGGTTGTGGAATCTCCCTCCAGGGCTAACGACAGTCACTGAAGCCTGTAGAGCATCTTTACAGACCTGTCAATAAAAAGCCTATGACCAATGAGCTAAGGCAGGATTAGAAGGTGGGTCATCCCGCAGAGAAAGATGATATTCTGGGAAATAGTAATGCATGTGAGATTCGCTGTGAACACTGAAGGTGATGGTTGCGTGAAACTGAGGAGAGATAACCAACCAACCATATGGTGGGACTTAGAATAGAATAAATGGGTAATTCAGTTATGAGCTAGTTGGGGAACAAAAAAAAAAAGCTATTGGCTTAGGCATTTATTCATATTTAAGAACTCCCAGAGTTGTTACTTCAGGGAACAAAGATGCAAAGCGGTAATGTCCGTGGTTACAGAGGCCAGGCATGTGGCAGGAGAGTCCCAGCATTTAGTCTGAAAGGCTACTTCATAAAGCTGTGAAAGTGAAGCCTGGATCCTGCTGGAGATCCCAGGATGTTAGAGATGTTAGAGCCATAGGATATCTGCCAAGTTGCACTAGCTGTACACAGGGAGTGGACTAGCCCGAGAGCAAAGAGTGCTGCAGTCAGCAAGGCTGGAAGCGAAGAACCATCTCAACCCTCTGCCATTGGACATGGACTTACAGAATTTGGAGTTTGTCCTGCTGGGTTTCAGTCTTGTATTGGTCCAGTATTTCCTCACTATAAGCCTCTTCCTCCATTATGGTCTATTCTATGCCACTCTATGTTGCAATTATGTAATCCACTTTTTGATTTTTGTGCTTACAGATGGTGACAATTAAAATATTGCCTTGAGTTTCAAGAGACTTTGAACTTTTAAACTATGTTGAGATTGTGAAAAACTATGGGGACTTTTAAAGCTGGACTAAATGCATTTTGCATTATTATACAATCACAAACCTATGGGGATAGAGAGTGGAATGTGGTGATTTGAATAAAAATGGCCCCATAGGCTCATATATTTGAATACTTGGTCTCCACTTGGTGAAACTGTTTGGCAAGGATTAGAAGGTATGGATTAATATAATATAGTTAATATTTAATTAATATAAGTATGATTAGTTAGTATTACTTGTTGGAGGAGGTGTATCACTAGAGGTGAACTCTGAAGTGTCAAAGACTCATGCCACTCCCAGTTACCTCTACCTCATAGCTGCATCTCTAGATGTGCTGTTTCAGCTACTGCTCCAGCACCATGCCTGCCTGCCTGCCTGCCTGCCTGCCTGCCTACTGCCATGTTTCCCACCATGATTCTTACAGACTCTAACCTTCTGAAACTATAACCCACAAATAAACTCATTCTTCTATAGGTTGCCATGCCATGGTGACTTAGCACAGCGAGAGAAATGTAACTAAGGCATACAGTAAGAAGTCTCCCAAGCAATATTTTAAGTCACACATTCCTAAATATACCTGCTGGGCTCAGGCACCTACAGGGACAGCTATTGCTTTTAATTTAGTTCCCAGACTCTACTATTAATTCAGTGGATTGGGTCATTTTTAAAAATGCATCACTTGAAATCATACTGATTCAATAAAAATTTCATAATTAGTTTTAGCTGTTAACAAGCCCCATCCATCCAACTAAGGGCCTGTATCCCACAATGTCCAGGACTGGAGTACTGCATACCTCTGTAACCCCCATCTGCCATTCTTGTCTGCAGACACACTTCCCCTCTGTGATGGTGATGGACTCTTATCTTATCTCTTATTTGAGGTGGTAAACCTCAAACCCTTCCATATGTTGACTGGATCATGGTGTTTTATCACAACAAAAGTAGCAATCTGCTCATACTGGGCCAAGAAATGGGGGGGTTGTTTGGTTTTGGTATGTGTGTTATATGTAGAAGCACTTGCCTGGGTATATACACATGGAGACAACGCTGTGTGTCTTCCTCAATCACCCTCCATCTTATTTTTTGAGACAAGGTCCTGAAATTCACTGTTGTTTTTCCAGTTAGGCTAATTAGAGCCCCAGATTCATCTGTCTTGTCCGCAAGTTCTAAGGTTATAGGTGTCTAGCATCACCCTTGGCTTTTAAGTGGGTAGTAGGGATCATAACTCAACACTTTACCCACTAAACCACCTCCCACAGCCTTGTCAAGGTTGCACATTAATTCCCAGAACTATCTTCTGAAGTACAAACTACTCGACAGACATTTACATTTAGAGAAATCCTAGGCAATGACTACAAACTCATCCACTTGCTAAGTGGCTCTCAAGAGCGAAGCGTGGGTGTATCTGCAAAGCGGACATTTGCATCATCTTAGTATGACTTCACAGAACTGTCTGTCAAGGATGCCTTCCAATAAAACCAACTTTAAGCCAAACTGAACTGATTTTTAAGTTTCCAAGATAAATAAACTTGAAAACAAAGGACAAAAAAATACCATAACTAAATATTCAATACACTAGATGGCCTAATTGGCAGGCTAACTCGCCTGTACAACCATAAGTTATTAAATACTTAGGAGACTGGCAGAGTACTTGCCTAAGAATGTATGAGGCTGTGGTCAAGACTTGTCCCTCAACAAATAAGTAAACAGATGAACCAGCATATTCAATAAGCATTTAAAATATTTCTTATAAAGAAGCAATTCTATTGCATAGTTGTTTTCGGTAGTACATGGCTGCTAAGTGATAAAATGATCTTTAATACTCTTAAATAGGAGAACTGTGAGGGAATCCAGATGGTCCTAGTTATGATGGTTTGACTGACTGTTTTCCAGCTATACCAGAATGGAAAAATGGTATTCACTCAATAGAAACTGTATTTTGCATTTTAATTCCTCTGTCCCGATCCCCACCACAACCTTTTACTAGCAATATGCACTATAACACTTTTGAATGCTGGGTAGAAGGAGTAGGCACAACTCCCCGAAAGCAAGCTGGTCAGAAGGGTGAGTGTATTGTGCCTGTACTGTGCTACAACAGGAAACAGGTTAAGTGGATTAACAAATGTTTACCTTACTAGCAATGCACATAAAAATATATTTAAAAATTTTATATAGAATAATCATAAAAAACACAAATGTTTACCTTATTAATATTTTCTACTGCTGATAGGTTTACTAGGATATAATCCCATGTTAAAAGTATCTGCATTCCTAATATTTTGAAGTTTAAAATTTACAATTCCACACTAAGTGGCTGAACCATTTGTCTGTCATCCTGCTAAAAATATCCTGAAGCTTAATATATTAAAGTGTTCAGCAAATATGCATATACTTTACCAAAATCTTTACTACCATAAACTCTGCAAAAGACATGTAAAAATATCCAAGGGGGACGTAGCAGAAAATCTAAGAACCTTGTAAGAAACACAATTGCCATATTCAGGAAAAGGTGACGGCATAGACCTTGAAAGTGCACGGCAAAGGAACGAAAAATGGAAAATGACTATGTGAACAGTATTTCCTTCACCATCAAGGAAAACTACGTTGTGCTTTTACTAAGAAAAACAAAGGGTACTTACAGTTGTGAGAGCACTGGGGGATTATCACTGCAATGTTGAAATACTCAAAGCAAATCCCACAGCGCAGCAAGTCATCTATTGTCTGCAATGCAAAAGCACATGTGTATCAGCAGGACATCAACAGCACACTCAATGCCTGGCAAACAATTTTCCCTCTAGTCCCCAAAATGAATTACATAACACTTATTTGTGAGTGATACATATTCAAAATCTGACTATAGACAAATAACAAAGGATCATGACTGAGAAAAGCTTCCCCCTGAATATTAAGTTTCAGGTTATCCTACTTGCTTTGTGGACAGGTGGAGCTGCAGGCTCCTGGGCCACACTGTTAGCCCTTCACAAAGGGCTCCTGCATCCCTGCTCTTCTCCTTCATCCCTGCTCTTCTTTCAGACCCATCCTCTGGCACAGAGTCACCACTCGGTGGAAGATTTCAACCACCTTTCTCTCTGATGACTCTAGCCTGTGTCAAGTTGAGACAAAACCAGCCAGGACAAAAGACTAATAAAGCCAAAGACTTAAAGAGTCTCTAGTGGGGTCGGTCGATGCACCTGTGATACCAGCATTCGGACGCTGAGGTAGGATTGAGTGCAAATCGAGATGTGGCTATATAATGAGACCTTATCTCAAACAAAAATAAATAAAATAGATAAATACTAAACTATCCGATTAAAATCTCTATTTCGCAATGAGGAGACTAACATCCCAGGTAAGCACACAATACTGGGCCTGTTTCAAGCCAAGGCTGACATACCCACCCTCCTCATGGTAGTCTGGTACTTTCTATAGGCACAGTGCAGCCAATGAGAAAGCCTTCGAAAGCCAGTGTCCACTTGGACAACAAGCTCAGCAGAACCAGATTGGTTCTTGCAACTTAAAATCCTTTAATTTGTTTAAGAAAGGGACTGATAGCAATGACAGTGGGGTGCTTTATTCTCAAGAAATGGAAGTGTGGGGAGCTAGGGAGGTGGCAGTGTCCTTGTCTGGCATGGAAGTGACCCTGGCTAGCATCCTGACACACACAGAGAGATGATTTAACATGTAGAGTAGGCCAAAGATAGTGACACAGGCTTCTCTGCACTTAGGAGGCAGAGGCAGAAGGATCTCTGTGAGTTCAAGACCAACCTGATCTACATAGTTTCAGGGCAGCCAGAGCTACAGAGTGAGACGCTGCTCTTTAAAAAAAAAAAAAAAAAAAAAAAAAAAAAAAAAAAAAAACCACCCCACCGACACCAACAAAGTAGACTATATTCCATATATAAAGAAACTTCTGAAAGGATGCGACAAAGTGATCATCAGAGTTACTAAGATGAGGGGACTGGGCAATGAGGGACATGGCGGAAAGGAGATCGTTTTTATTTTATGTATTTCTTGAACTGTATGAATCTGTTACTTAAAACACTGTGGAGGCTGAAGAGATGGCTCAGCAGTTAAGGGGACCTGTGCTGGATTCCCCGTGCCCACACACGGCTCCCAGCCATCCAGGACTCCAGCTCCAGGCGAGAGGACGTCGTCTCTGACCTCCATGGGCACCAGGCATGTATGCAGTGCATATACATACAAGTAGGTAAAGCACTCAATGCGAAAAATAAAATAAATAATTCTTTAGAATAATTAATGTAAATATAAGCAAATACAACCAAGGGAGTACCTACTTTTAATCTTAACACTTCAGTGGCAGGAGCAGGAGTATCCAAGCTTCAAGCCTACCTGCACTACTACATAAGGAGCCCGTCATAAAGCCAAACACAAACCAAAAAGTTGTCATTTACAGTCCATATGAAACATTACATAGCTATAAAAACCTGCTTGTGCTGGGCAGTGGTGGCACATGCCTTTAATCCCAGCACTTGGAAGGCAGAGGCATTGAGGTCTGTGAGTTCTAGGCTAGCCTGGTCTACAGAGCTAGTTCTGGGATAGGCAGGGATTCAACAAAGGAGGCCTGTCTCAAAAAACAACACACACACACAAAATAAAACAAACAATAATCAGTTGTGGAAGGGAAATGTTCAGGTTGTAATAGATGCATTGTTTGTAAGAACAGAAGGAAAAAGCCTGCACTCAGAGGACAGAGCTAGTTACGGGACAGCCAAGGATATCCAAAAAAACCCCTGTCTCAAAAAACAACAATTATAAAAGCAAAGAATAACCAACTGTCATAGGGAAACCGTCTAGGTTATAACAGATACAACGTAAGCCTGCTGCACTCAGCAGACAGAGGCAGGAGGGCTACCCAATCTTGGTAGAAAACAAACATCAAAACAAAAAACATCCACCGGATGGGCAGAGGTGGCACACATCTTTAATCCCAGCACTTGGGAGGCAGAGGCAGACAAGCAGATCTCGCTGAGTTCAAGGCCAGCCTGGTCCTACAAGAGCAAGGCTACACAAAGAAACCCTGTCTCAAAAACAATCAAACAAACAAACAACACATCCTACTAAATGTTATTTAAGGGAGATAATTCAGTATGCAATAATTCCTTAAAAGGAAAGGCTAAGCGCTGGGTCTAGGTCCTGGTCTCTCTTTTAAAAAGATGTGAGCCAGGGGCTACAGGGTATGACCTCGTCTCCTAAATTAATAAAATAAATAAAAGTTAAATAAAGAGAGATGCGTCATTATTGAGTCATGGAGGGCACATTAGGCAGGGAAGCCGGATGCAGTGTGTTAAGAACGTGGAGGACTTCTGGACCACAGCCAGAAATGGAAAACCATGATAAGCGGACCCTCTGCTATACTGCTTGATTATAAAATGTCATCCGATGCAACGTCCACACAAATCACGAGTGGTGTCACTGTTAACACAGGAGTCCTCGTAGGATGTGATGTCACCATCGTTGACACTACTTTACGGGGAGACGCGGTGATAGTGACAGAAACCCAAAACATCCGGTTCGTTAGGGCGGCGACCTAAGGCTGACTGCGCAGGGCCGCGGCGCGTTCCCGGACCGTCTCGGGGGTTGGAAACTGAGGACCGGCGTCGCGAGGCCAGGTTAGGGCCGAGGCGGCGGCGCGCGGACCGGGGTGCCTGTTCGCACCGACGACGTCCGCGCCCCGGCCTTCCCCCGACACTCACCTTCATCACCGCCAACCCCGGAGGCCATCGCGGCTCGGCCAGGACCTCCATGGCCGCACCTGATGAGACCGCCAGCTACCGGCCCGCCACGCAGCTCCTCTACTCGAAATTCCCCGCGCTACACCGTACGTCAGCTACGTGCGGCGCGCTCGCGGCGAGCGCACGGCATGCTGGGAGCTGTAGTTCTTGTGCGTTGGACGTTAGCGGCTTCGGAAGACCGAAGGGGAAAAAGTGAGACATTCCAGGGCGTAGCCTGGAGCGATGCAGGCGTTTGGACCTCTTGGATCCCGAGAGACAAGAAGATAAGTGAAAGATTAAAAGCAGCTTTAATCTGTCTTATAAAATGAATAAACAAAAGATTCCGGAAGGTGATTGAATATTAGGAAAAAGAAACCAAATGAAGCCTAAGCCTTGGTAGAGAGTTCAAGATCTAGGCTCAGGTCTTCCCTCTTCAGGTAGTAATCTCTGGTTGCTTTAGAGATCTGTCTTGCTCCTTGAAAATATCTAAAGTTACACTTCTGTCTCAACTCCTCTTTCTGTAAGCATCCACGAGAGCCACATAGAGCCTCTGTTCTTCAAAGGTAACCACGGCTAATATTGGCACTTAGTTCTCAGATAGTCCCCATGTATAAAAGGACCAGTGTTAGCAAAGAGTGTTATTAAATCAGTTTAACAGGAACCCACATTCTTTTTTATCAAATTACTCCATCTACTTGAGAGGCTCCTCACCCTCTTCCATCTCCCAGGTGACGCCTTATCTCCCGGACCTGTCTCCAGAAAGGTTCCTTTTAGGCTCATTTAACCAGAGCTCCATTATCTGGATGTGGAACGCTGACCAACACACAGCCAGCCTGGCTACTCAGTTCAGCACTCATCTTCTGCCTTCTGTGGGCCTCCGCTGTACTAGGTCTCAGGGGCCACAAGTTGGTCCAGATGACTCGCAAGACAGAATCCCGAAGCTTGCGGTATCACTGATACCCCGGTGGCCCACACATTCACCGATTCAACATGTATGTTTTGAAGACTTACAATGGACCAGGCATGTGAGCTCTCCTGGAAAGTAGGGGGAGAGATGTGGCTGTTACAGACACTTTACAGGTGTGAAGACTAAAACCCAGCAGGTTAGGAATTCATTCTTTTGAGTTTTTATCATAAAATAATCCCTGTAATCTGAGCCAATTAATTTTTCCTAGCCTACAGTCACAGATGAACTGTGCAACACCAACACAAACAACATTTAGGTGATAGTTTACTTATTACAGTAATAGCTAACACATATTAGACCACCTGTATTCAAAGCACTCCTGTGGCTTTGGGTTGTTTTGTTTTGTTTTGTTTTTGCATCATGCACTTACTTGGTTTACTCATTATTCAAAGGAAAGAAAAATGGGTAATTGGTGCAGAGCATTCTGCAGCTAAGTAGAAGCAGGGCTTGAACTCAGGATGTTGGGCTTTTGAGCATATAAACTACCACAGAATCGTCTCATAAGAGTCTGTCTGGTCAAGACAGTTCTTTCCGCATGCAGATACGGAACCCAGTGTCAGAACAGCAAGAGGATTCAGACACTGAATCTAGCAAGTCGGCAGCCAGGAGGTAAATGGCAGATTAGATGCAAGGTGGATTTGTACCAACCCATCAGGGGAGAGTACTCACATGAACTCTAGGTTGAGTTGGGTGCTGCTGGATAGTTCTGGGAACATCGGAGGGGCAGGTGGCAGATTAGATGCAAGGTGGATTTGTACCAACCCATCAGGGGAGAGTACTCACATGAACTCTAGGTTGAGTTGGGTGCTGCTGGATAGTTCTGGGAACATCGGAGGGGCAGGTTGCCGTGCAAAGATACGGCAATAACAAAAAAGCAAGTTTGCCATAGTTATTCCTTTAGGGTTCTCTTTGGATACTGGGCAATTAGGTTAACAAATGACTGGGGAGTGAAAGAGAAATGTGTGAGAAAAGAGGGAAGAATAGGGGAGGGACAGAGAGAGGGGGAGGAAAGGAAGAGAGGGGGGAAGGAGGGAGGGAAATGAGGAAAGAGAGAAAAGAGGTGGGGCTGGGGAGGCACTCTCTTCTCTGCAGAGCCTCCAGGTCACACCCCAATGCCATTCATCTCTGAACTCTTGCCACCAACCACTCAGTGAGATGGAATTAATGAGCAAATTACCAGTGAGCTCACATTCCCAGGTCATCTTTTCCTCCTGAGCTAAATGTTTTCCTCCTGTCCTCTTTAGCAGCACCCAAGGAGCCATGTCACCTCTGGGCCTAGGGAGGAAAGTTCCAGGGAACAAGCAGGTTCTAGAAAGACCATTATGGGCTCAGGGCAATATGCCTCCCCTTTTCCCTCCCTTAAGCCTCAAGAGCCATTCTCCTGTCTCCTGACAAGCTGCCGTCTGTCTCTGAGAAACATGCCCTTCTTTTAGATCAATAACGAGCTTGTGCCTCTTTATTCAGGAGCAAAAACAAAATGTTCTGTATTTAAAAAGCAGACAAGAGTCAGAGGCTCTCCCATAATACTTAGCCCCAAGTGAAGAGCCAGGATAGGTTGACTCCATGAAAAACAGATGCCCAGTAAACTTGAATTTCAGATATACAGCAAATAATTTAGAAGTATAGTGTGTCACAAACATATAACATACCTATATTTTAAAAAATATTCCCTGATTATCTGAAATTAATGGTTTAACCTGGACATCTGGTGCCTTTATTTGCCAAATCTGACAACCCTAATCAGGGCAATGTCTTCCCAGCCAAGTGGGACCTGTCCTTGGCTCACCCTGGATGTCTCACGGTCCTGAGCTCCTGCCAAAGGCCTCTTTGCATCCCACCTTCATCTCTTCCCTCCATCCTTCTCATCCTAATTCACTTTCTTAAAGAGTTTGGGATTTTGCCCTCCTTCCTTCCTGTCTTCTTTATCTCTCCCTTCTTCCCTTCTTTCTTCTATTTTTGGTTTTATTGTTATTTGTCTGTCTGTCTGTCTATTTGCAGTACTAGGGGTCAAACCCAGGCTCTGGAGTTAACTAAGCAAGCATTCTACAGAGCTACATCCTCAGCTCCTCTACTCTCTCAGCTTCCCTTATTCCTTTTAAGGTTCAGCTATTTTATGTTTGAATGTTTTGCCTACGTGTCTGTCTGTGCACCACATGCATACCTGGTATTTGCAGAGGAAAGAAAGAAGGAAAAGGAAGGAAGGGAGGGAGGGAGGGAGGGAGGGAGGGAGGGAGGAAGGAAGGAAGGAAGGAAGGAAGGAAGGAAGGAAGGAAGGAAGGAAGGAAGGGAAAGAGAAAAAAGAAAGAGAAGAAAAAGAAGAAAAGTGCTGAATCCGTGGATCTAGTTATGGCTGTGAATAACCATGTAGATGCTTGGGATTCAACCACAGGTCCTCTGGAACAGCAGGAAATGCTTTTAAACACACCAAGCTATCACCCGAGGCCCCAGCCCTGTGGTTTTTAAGACAAGGTCTGGCTATGAAAGACCTTGCTTTTACCTGCCACGTGCTGATGCTCCAAGCTATACTGCCCCACAAGACCCAGCCCCTCCATTCATTTTACTAAATGTTTCCAGCCTCCTGACACCCTTTCCAGGAGCTGTGTACACGAGATGACAAATCAGATATGGTCCCTGATCTTGAAGAGCTGACGCCCTGGGGTTGGAGGAGAGATGACATAGACAAGGGAGTATGAAAGAAAGTGGAAAGCGAATGCATTAAAGTCCAATGGCTCAATGTAGAATGGAGGAGTGCATAGGAGTTCCTAGCCTTGTCAAAGTGTCCAGATTTGAATCTCTCCACACCTCAATTTTCTAATCTGTAAAATGAGCTGATCCGAGATAGCATTTGCATTAAAGGGACTTTTAGTATTGCAGAGATATTTTAAATTCAAGTGCAAAGCTAACATAGACAACATACATGATTTTAAAATCTGAGTAATAGATATAGCAAATTAACTAAACTACTACCTGCATTATTTTAAAATTTTGAAAATTTCCACCAATATTAGGACGTTTGCTGGCTGCCATCTTACAAGTGGCCACATGGGGGCAACAAAGTACCATACAAACTGAGACTGAGCTGGTCAAGCACCCCATTAACCCATAATTCACTCATATTTTGTCTGGTCATTTAAATGACTTTAATGAACTCTGAGTATGTTCAGGAAAAAGAATTGAATCAAGGTGTAGTCCACCCTTAACCTCAGCCATCAGGAGGGCAAGGCAGGCAGATCTCTGGGAGTTCAAGGCTAGCTACAGCTACATAGTGATACCTTGCCAAGAAAGAATGAAAGAAGAGGGGAAAGGAAGAGGAGGAGGACTATGCCCCTGCCCCACTCCTGTCCTCCTGAGGTTTCTGACAAGCCCCTAAGGTAGGCACTATCACCATATCTGTTTTAGACACAGAGATTCTGGGAAATTAGAAATGTTTCCTCTTCTGAAATGGTCCCTGAAGAGGAGCTAGGGAAAATATAAGAGCCAGAGATCAAGGAAGATTGAAGCAAAATAGTCTTCTGGAGAGGATGGCCCGTTGCACTTAGGAATGCACAGCAGCTGTGGTTGGCTGCACAAGATGAAGCCAGTGAACACCCCAGCCTGGAGTTGGCGTGGTGGTTTGAATGTGTTTGGCTATTAGGAGGCGTGACCTTGTTGGAGTACATGTGGCCTTTGTTGCAGGAAGTGTATCACCATGGAGGTGGGCAATGAGACCCTCCTCCTAGCTGTCTGAAGTCAATCTTCTCCTTTTTGCCTTCAAAACAAGAAGTAGAATTCTTAGCTCCTCCAGTGCCATGCCTGCCTGGATGCTGCTGTGCTTCTGGCCTTGATGATAATGGACCAAACTTCTGGACCTGTAAGCCGGGGCCAATTAAATGTTGAACTTTATAAGAGTTGCCCTGGGCGTGGTGTGTCTTCACAGCAATGGAAACTCAAACTAAGACGGAAGTTAATCCCTGGGACTGGGGTGTTGCTGTGATGGGCCTGACCATGGTTTTGTTTGGAGGGATGTGGATTTGGGGGCTTTGAATTTGGAAAGCTATGGAATGCTTTAAGTAGGACTTGATGGGCCATCCCAGTAGGAATATGGAAGACATTGGTGCTGAGGGTGATTTGAACTCTGGAGATCTTTCTTAATGACGTTTTGGTGAAGAATGTTGCTGCTTTCTACCCTTGTCTGAAAAGTCGGCCTGAGGCTAAGGTAAAGAGATTTCGGTCAATTGCATTGACAAAGGAAGTCTCAGAAAAGCCCAGCATAGACTGTGTCCTCTGGTTTACTCTCATGAAGAGAGTTTTGATCAAGCACAGCAAGCTTAGGCATTGAAGAAGTTGGAAACAGAAAGCTAGTGATAATGCAATAGAACAAGGGGGCCATGTTCTAGCCCCAGCAAGCAGCAGAACTCAGCAACTTTAGCCATGTTGCTCTGGCTTTAGAGTTAAGACTAGAAGGGCCTACTGGCATGATTGATGCTGCTTAGCTGGAGCTAAGAAATTAGTGGTGATTAAGAAGAGACCAGCATAATTGAAATGAAATATTCTTGCAAGTATCTTCTGAGAGCACAAAGAAGCTGTGTTCCAGAGATAGCCAAGGTTGTACCTCATGCTGCAGTTGGACTTGGTAATGTGTAAGAATCACCCAGGTAGTACTGGTTTTGAAGGCATGAAGGGGTCATGGAGAGCAGCTGAGGCTTGGCACTGTGAGAGGCCAGGGAAGGTCATTGGTGAAGGTGCAGCCTCAGTTGCAGGTAACAGCCCAGGACTTAAGGGGTCAGGCAAAGGAGGAGAATTGGCACCATGAAGAGAGCCTTTAAGAAGTTATGGGTGAAACCTAATTGTAGCCTCCCTCAGCCCTGAAGCAGGCTGATCCAGACTTTGACCTTGCTGCCACTGAGAAGATTACCTAGGGTGGAGCCTTCCGACCTAGATGGCTCTTTTGTTCAGTCACCTGCCACTGCTCTCTCCAAGGCACTGCTACCTGCCAAGAATCCCCTGAGATGTTCTGGAGGAACCTCCTATTCTGCACTGTCGCCTACAGGCTGGCTTCAGACACCAAGAATGGACTGGCAGGGGATGGGCTTTCCCCTTTTATAGGCACACTCTCTTAGTAAACTGGTGGGCCTTGAACAGAATCATGTCTTGGTCTCCATTAATCTCTCGCCGTCTAAGTCTCTTTCAGCCCCAGCCTGCCTCCCAGGTGTACCCAGTTCAAGTAGACCACAGGCTGGCATACAACAGATTGGTGTCTGAGCCAGGGACCTTGAGAACGGCGGGAAAGCACTCAGGGAATCACTGTCTTGTATGGAACTCCAAGGGGAGAAAAGAATCAGAGATCGAATCGGGCATGGTGAGCAACAGGTATTTATGCTAGCGCTGGCTTTAAACTTCATTTTTTTAAAAAGTGTTGCTGGAGGTGCGGAAGGATATGGGTTAAGTTTGGAATAGTGCTAACCCGGTACTTTTTCCACTTAGGATTTGACAGCGAAATAGGTGTGGGACTAGAAACTGTGAATCAGGAGGTTGTCCACAGCTTTTAAAAGCTGTTTCAGAAGTCGGGTGTGGTGGCACATGCCTTTAATCCCAGCACTCGGGAGGCAGAGGCAGGCGGATTTCTGAGTTCGAGGCCAGCCTGGTCTACAAAGTGAGTTCCAGGACAGTCAAGGCTATACAGAGAAACCCTGTCTCGAAAAACCAAACCAAAAGCTGTTTCAGGTGAGAGGGTTTAAAATGATGAAACAAGTAGTTGTCCGCAGTCGAGAACTGCATCAGGCTAGAGGAATAGGGCTTAAAATGGTGGAGTAAAATATATAGAGGAAAATGGATTTTGAAACTCTCCCAGAGACAGAGAGAATTCGGGGAATGCCCTGCTTTATTCTCTCTGGCTCTACAGCCTCTTTGTGTTGTCTAATGTCTGGTGCACCAGTCCATTTACAAGTCGATTCATGTGTGTTTTGTTTCATTGTCTGAATGCCTGAATGTTCTGTGTTTCATGTTGGAAAATAAAGATGGCTAAAACTTTATCTGCTGGTTTAGCAAGAGTGGGCACACGCTTTAGCAGGATCAGGCACAGCAGGAGGGCTCCTGCTGGAAAAACAGTTTTTTGAGAAAGGGAGTCTGCAGCCTCTTAGTTTTGGGGCAAAAAAGCTGATAGATGGTTTGTTGCCTGGGGGGGGGGGGTTCTCTGGAATTGTGATTAATGTGTTTAGCAAGTGACAAAGTGCGTTTTTATCTTATAATTATAGCTAGAAAAATTAAAATTCTTTGATTGGTCTAAATTTATAAGACTCGTGTAGCCGCTTCATTTGTTTTTTTACTGGTCTTAGAGGTGTAATATGCTCTGCGTGTCTTCCAGCCTGCCTCCCAAGTGTACCCCGTTCAAGTAGGCCACAGGCCGGCATACAACACCTAGTTGCAGTAGAATACCACAGTGAATTGGAGGTGTCACTTCCATGGGATGATCACCAAGAACAGCAGCAGCAGTGGAGTGGAGTCAACCAGAGTGCTACAGAGGGCAGAGCTGGAGAAGTGACACAACCCTTTGGAGAAGCCCAGAAGATCCTACGTGGATCCAAGACACTGGAATGAGAAGCTGTAAAGTTGAAGTTGCCTCGGATACCTCAATATGTTAGAGATGTCAGAGCCATGGGATAACTGCCATGGGAACTGCTAACAGGGAGTGGAACCTGCCCAAGAGAATGAAGTTTGTTGCTGCTGAATGCCAGATCTGTCTGTTGGAATTAAACATGGGTGAAAGGGTGAAAGTTTCCTCCAGTGCCATGCCGGCCTGGATGCTGCCATGCTTCCCACCACGATGGTAATGGAATGAAGACAAACTACGACAAGCAGGGAAGGCTCCCTCTTGACTGAGAAGCCATGGGCAGTTGATAGCTTTGTGAGGAGAAAGAGTTGGCCTTACTTATGGGTGTAGCCCCCGTAAGTCAACCATGCTCTAGAGAATGGCCCCACCCAAGAGTACAACACAAATTGGACCTGGTAGGTTATTTCTAAGTGGGGTGGTCCATGAAAGGAGGTAGTTAAGTGGGGAAAGAGTCTGGAAAGAGCCAAGGGGAGGATTGAGGGTGTGGATATGATGATCAAAATACACTGTGTGCATTAAAATTTCAAAGAATAAAATTTCTGATATTTTTTCAAAGACTTTTCTAGTGGCTTCCCAGGAATGAGAGAAACTAGGACCTAGACCCTTGGAGATCTATTAGGGTGACCGCTCCACTTTTAGGATGTGTTTCTAAAGGCTCCTGAAGTTGAGGCTATTAGCACACTCCCTGGGGTTTGCCTGACATCACAGTTCTAAGGACGAAACCTCTTAATAGCGTTCTCACGCCCGGCCAGGAAGAACACAACAGACCAGAATCTTCTGCGGCAAAACTTTATTGCTTACATCTTCAGGAGCTAGGAGCGCAAAACCCCCAGCCCCAAAAGCGAAAGCCCCTTCTATATCGAAACCAAAACCCCTTTCCTATTTAGGAGAGTTATATTTCGCCTAGGACGCATCACTCCCTGATTGGCTGCAGCCCATGGCCGAGCTGACGTTCACGGGAAAGGCAGAGTACAAGTAGTCGTAAAATACCCTTGGCACATGCGCAGATTATTTGTTTACCACTTAGAACACAGGATGTCAGCGCCATCTTGTGACGGCGAATGTGGGGGCGGCTCCCAACATCTCCCCCTTTCCTTTTAATAAGAGCAAATAGGCCACCCATATTAATGAGAGTGGAGATAGAGGTCAAATCCCCAGTGTGTAGGTAAAGGAGCCATGTACAGGATTAGCTCTTAGGCTCACAGGCTTTTACCCAGAGCAACCCTGACCTGCTCCCGTGTCGTTTTGCCTGGAGAGAAGGACACTTGGACACTCAACCTTCTTGAAAGATGACATGTCTCCCTAGAATAGGCTCATATATGCCGCAGAGCCTTTCTACTGCAGTGCTTAGCCGTGCAACTCTCTCGGGCTGCTGAAGCACACTCACTCTATCCCGTGCAATGAGACTAGCCTCGTGAGATGTAAGAGCTGAGTGGCCAGCGACCTATTGCCTAAGCATAGATAACCATATATCAGGGGGAGCACCATGTTCTAGAGCTGCAAGCGCCTGGGCAATAACCACCTTGTCTCTCCTAGTTTAGGCCTTAAGCTTACAGACCAACCAAAGAAGCAACACTAATCCACAGCAAAGTGTATCTCCAAATAATATCAATCCCACCCATTCTTTAAAGAAAGAAAATGCTGAGGAGATCCAATTGGGTAATCCTTTGGTCAGGGACAGGTCCAAGCGCGTGGAGTTGACCTGAAGTCTCAATTCCCGAAGGATCTGTTCAAATTCAGCCATCCAATTCTGTAACATATACTGAAAAAGACTTTTTGACAAATTAGCTGCCCTAGTAAAATTCTCATACTGAATGGAAGTAACACACAATCTCGGAAACTTTTGTTTACACCCCAGCTGAGCTATTTGCCATAATACATCTAGTTGTATCTGGACAAGATCTATGCGTTGATTAACCAGCATGAGACCTGCCTGTATCTTGACATTAGCTGAGGCCTGTTTATCTATGACTGTAGTCACTGAGGCTGACAAAGTGTTAATGGTGTCAGTCGTCTGGACCTGTCCAGACAGAGCCAAGGCTGTCTGAATCAAGGCTAAACCCAGTTCCTAGTTAGTGGTAAAAAAGCAGGAGAATACTTGAGCATTATACATCACCGTCATTGGGAGTGGAAATATCGACATTATCCCCCAACGCTGCTCTCTCTTTATTATTGACGCCCTGGACATCACCAAGACGAGGGACATCAGTATTCCCTTGGTCAGTCTGGATTTTTCGGGTGAGTCTTTCTGGTATCCAAAATGGGTTGTCTTCATTCTGTGGGAAAACACAGATAGCTCCCCTGGATCTTATCAAAATAGGATCCGGGCCATACCATTTATTATCAAGGACATTTTTCCATTTAACCATCTCATTGGGCCTATCTGGCTCTGTACAATGACGTTCAGCCGCAGTATGGCCATGAGCATCAATATTTAAAAAATTGAGTGTAAAGAGTGCCATAGACACAGACACTCTTGGTGCTCGGGGTAAAATCTCTTCAAAAGTTCCCCTCTTCTGTTTTATAAGATAGGCTTTGAGGGTGCGATGCGCACGCTCAACAATACCCTGTCCTTGAGGGTTGTATGGAAGTCCAGTCAGGTGGGTTACGTCCATCTGACGGCAGAACTGCTGAAATTTTTGAGACGTATAAGCTGGTCCATTATCAGTCTTAAGGAGTTTGGGTTTCCCCCAAGCACTCCATGCCTCAAGACAATGTTGAATCACATGTGAGGCTTTTTCTCCGGTTAACGGAGAAGCAAACATGATGCCAGAACATGTGTCAATGGACACATGGAGATATTGAAGTTTTCCAAAGGAAGAAACATGTGTAACATCCATTTGCCAGACCTGTAGAGGTCGAATACCACGTGGGTTAATTCCCACATGAGGAACTGGCAAGAACTCACAGCAGCTTTGACATTGAGTAACAATGTCACGGGCTTCTTTTCTTGTCAAGGAGAAACGACTGCGTAATGTTTCAGCCGTCACATGAAAATTGTTATGAAAATTTCTTGCAGCCTCTACCGGGGATGATAGGGCAGCAGCCACCACTTTAGTGGCCTTATCTGCCAAATCATTTCCCAGAGCCATGGGGCCAGGTAGGCCTGAATGGGCTCTAACATGAGTAATATAAACAGGAAATCTTCTAGATAACAAAACTAATTGTATCTGCTGAAAAATATTGGCAACTCTACTGGAAGGCTTAATCACTCCAGCCACTTCTAAAAGATTTACTGCATTAACCACATAACAGGAATCTGACACAATATTAAGGGGTTCTAAAAAGGTTTTTAAAACTTCTAAGACCACTAAACATTCTACCACTTGAGGTGAATTTTCATTATATTGTTTGGATACCACTTTACCATTAGCCACATAGGCACCTATGCCAGTTTTTGATCCATCAGTATATACCACAATCCCATTTTTAAGTGGGTTTCTTACTGTTATTTGTGGAAAAACAACAGATTGATTTTGGGCAAACTGTAAAATTGGATGTTTTGGATAATGGTTATCTATTTGTCCTGAAAAGGAGGTAACTAAAACTGCCCAATCATTAGATGTGGCTGCCAAGGTTTGAACCTGTGTAGCGGTATAAGGTACAATTAAAAGATATGGACTTCGCCCAAAGTGGGTGATTGCTGCTTTTAGGCCTCTAAGGGCAAGCTGTGCAATTGCATCAGGATACCAATCTATTATTTTAGCTGGGGATACGTTTGGATGGATCCACAACAATGGCCCATTCTGCCACAAAACTGCGGTTGGCAATTGTGCTGTCTTAAAGACACACAAACTGAAAGGCTGCGAATCCTCAATACGTTGTAATTGTGCATTCTGTAAGGCTTTTTCCACCTTTTGTAAGGCCTGGTTAGCAGCTAGAGTAAGAGTCCTAGGGGAGGAGATATGAGGATCTCCTTCTAAAATACCAAACAAAGGCCTTAACTCAGCGGAAGGAATCTTTAAAAAAGGTCTGAGCCAATTAATATCTCCCAACAGCTTTTGAAAATCATTTAAGGTATGGAGGTGATCTCTTCTTATCTCTACCTTTTGGGGCACAATCTTATCTGGGGACACCACAGAGCCCAAGAATTGTCCTGTATCAGAAATTTGGACTTTTTCTGTGGCTATCTGTAAACCCCACTGACTTAAAGTTTTAAGTAGAAAAGGATATGCCTTTTGTAGCATGGTAAGGTCTTTATGGCACAGGAGGATGTCATCCATGTAAAGGAGCAAAATTAAAGAGGGGAATTGTTCCCTCACTGGCAAAAGAGCTTCTTGTACATAAAGTTGACACATAGTAGGACTATTGGACATTCCCTGTGGTAAGACCTTCCATTGATACCTCTTATCAGGTTCCATGTGATTAATAGAGGGGATGGTAAAGGCAAATCTGGGCCTATCTCTTGGACACAAAGGTATAGAAAAGAAACAATCTTTAATATCTATAATAATTAAATTCCAGCCACGTGGTAAGGCGGAAAGTACAGGGAGACCCCTCTGTACTGGGCCAAATAAGTTCATTTGCTCATTAATGGCTCTGAGGTCATGGAGCAGTCTCCACTTTCCTGACTTTTTCTTAATTACAAAAATTGGAGTATTCCAAGGTGAGGTAGAGGGTTCAATATGGCCTAGTTTTAATTGTTCCTCTACCAGTTGAATCACAGCTTCTAGTTTTTCAGAGGATAGGGGCCATTGAGGAACCCACACTGGGTCCCCTGTTTTCCATGGTATGGGTCGTGCTGCCCCAATGGCCACTAAGGAAAACCCAGACCCTGTCTGTCTTGGTTTCCATTAGGTGAGATGGGCTCTATCCTTCCCTGTTCTTGATGTCCTAACCCTTTTCCTTCTTTATAACCCATCTTTGCCATGATATTTTTTGCTTTAGCTGAATACCCTCCCGATGGGGCGTTTTCATTGGACAAAATAAGGCCCAAATGCTGCATAATATCCCTTCCCCAGAGGTTAACCGGGAGTGGGAGCACATAAGGTATGAATTTCCCTTGCTGCCCTTCAGAGGATTCCCACGTCAAGGCAATGGAGCTTATAGTGGGACATGATTGATAACCTAGGCCCTGTAATGAATGAGATGACTCTGTGGTGGGCCATGCTTTGGGCCACCAATGTGTAGAAATTATACTTTTATCTGCTCCGGTATCAAGGATGCCTTCAAACTCTTTTCCGTTGATCTTAAGGTGGAGCTTAGGTCTATCATTCAAAGATACAACCAAATAGGCAGAATCATTTCCTGAGGAGCCCATTTTCTTTATCTCAGGTCCTGCAAATTTCTCCCTGGTATTATCAGGGAGGAGCAGCAGCTGAGCTATCCTATCTCCTTTACTAATAGAAAAAACGCCTTTAGGGCTTGAGCACAGGACCTGTATTTCAGGGGAATGTTGACAATCCATAACTCCAGGGTGGAC